>NW_006159807.1:3533651-3539883 GCF_000334495.1 Tupaia belangeri chinensis | reverse complement strand
CCCCCCCCCCCGTTTGAAGGATCTCCTTCTATTTTCCGCCCTATGGCTTAGCTCTAAAAGAACGCCTAGTTCCCAGAGGGCAAAGGTTAGTTTACACACACCAGAATCACCTGTCATTTTCATTTCAGTTGTAAAGGATTACATAAGATAACTTAAAACATCATTCTTACATGCTACCCCAAAAGGGAAAAATTGATATTCACTGCACAAAATCTGGAAAAAAATAAAGTCTCTATATTGCTCATAATGGTAAATGTGGTTGTGGGTCATGAATCTGGTTTAAATCACTAAAATCCATAAAAATAGTTATAACTTGTTCATAAAACACCTCTTGCGAGACTTTCCATAAGAAACGTCAGAAGGTAATGAAACTGCAGATAATGGGGAAAGCTAATTAACTCTAGCAAAGCCTTGAAAGGCCCTGCTTTATTGTCTTAATTAGGCATAGCACGAACAGTGTCCTCACAGTCACAAGCCTTCCTCATTCAACGCTGCAAGAGTGATGCACAGACCTAGAGCTCTTTCAGCCACTAGCCTGACACAGGCCAGATTTCTTCTTTTGAGTTTCATGGTGGACCTCCCTAGGCCTTGTACACGTGCCTGGGCTACCAGCTGGAATGATTTCGGCGAGCAGACCCTATTGCTGAGAATTAAGACTGCTACAGAACCAAGTCCCATGTTCAAAATTTGAAATTAAAACCAGACCTGTAAGTCATAAAAAAAGATGTAGAATGAAAGTGAAATTAAAGTACAGGGGAGAAAAGTTATCAAACAGAAGAAGGAAGCTCTTTCACACTTAATTTACCTCATAAAATATGGAATCTTGGAGGAAATCATAGTATCTTAGATTCAGAAAGCCCTTTTTACCCTTTCTGTTCTTTGCATTTTTTAAAAAAACAAATAGTCTTGGGACCAGCAGGTGTCATGGTGGTTAAGGCACTGGACACTCCCACATGGCCAACCATACATGGTGGCTTGCTTTCTCACTTTCTCTCTCTCACCCCCTCTTCTCTCTGTGTCTATCTCTGGTCAAATTAAAATAAAATGAATGAATAAATAAAATTAAACTAGATCATCCTTTAAAAAAAAAAAGGGCAAAAAGCTGAGTCTTTGAGTTGTTATTCTTCAGCAATAGAGAGCATATGTGTGCATGAGAGAGCCAGAGAAAGGAGGACACTTTCAACAGGATCTTGTCATACTGTAGTTCCCTCTCCCCAGCCCTCTAGCTCCTCAGGATCCTGGGCACCCACCAGGCCAACCTGGAGATCTGAACCTGAAGTTGGATATATGGCTTCCACCTTGCAGGACATTTGTGTTACCTCTGCCACAGTGACTGAGCCAAACCCTGATGGTTTTGGCCTTTGTCCTTGGGCTACCGAAATCCACTAGCCATTCTGTATTATTGAGGGAGGACACAGGGACCCTAAGAATATAGTTAGGGTATAGGTCCAAAATGGAATAGATTAAGATGGAGACAACTGAGTTCTGTTTTCCCCCTCTTTTTTGTTGTTGTTTTCTTTTTTAGATATTTTTGCTATAGGGAGTGTGCACTTGCCAGAGAGACAGAGAGAGATAGAGAGACAGAAAGCAAGCAATCATCCCCCGGGAAGGATGGCCACGCTACAATCCTTTCTCCTCCATTCTTCTTTCAAGATCTTGGGCACATATGCACACGCATCTGGCATGAGTTTTTGTTGTTGTTGTTTTTAATATTTTTATTTTACATTCATTCACTGAACATAATTACAGCATATAAATGCAACTTTTTATCCAGAATACACTGTATAGTGGCTTAATCATACATGTTATCATCAACAAATAATTTTTTTTTGTGCCTCTTAAATGTCTTGCCTCTCTATTTTTTTACTTGATTCCCTTCCTCTCACCTTCCCTTAACTCTCATTCTCTCCCACACTGTCTCTGGTATCTACAGTTGCTTTCCATTCCTTTTTTCTTTCCTACATTTAATTAATTCACAAAATATCTTAATTAAACCAACTATTTTTAATAGCAAATTCAGCTAATATACAAATGTCTGTGACCACAAGTCTGATTTTAGGCATGAAAATGTGTGAGTAGAATGGATATACTGTGAAGTAGCACCTGTCTGAGGCTATATAGCTTACTGTGGTCATTAAATAGGTATTTTAAAATATATTTTTAATATTAAGAAAGTCAGTTTTAGCTTTAATAAGTCAAAATCAGAAAATGTTAGGAGAACTTTGCTTAAGACTTATAGCCAAGAAACAGGGTAGGATTCTGTTCAAACAGTAGGTACAGGAACCTATTGGCAATTCAAGAGAAGACAAAAATTCCCAAATCTGGAAAAAAAAAAAAAAAAGCATAGAAGAAGTCAGTAATGTTGTAGTCAAAAGTCATAAAATTCTATTTCATCATTTCAGACTCATGTACTTAATCTATCTTTTGTTGTGGTCTGATCTTTCCATTTAAGTTCTGGAAGATAATTTTTTTTTTGGGGGGGGAGGTATTTGCTATAGGGCACGTGCACTTGCCAGACAGACAGAGAGAAACAGAGAGACAGAAAGCGAGAAATCACACCCCAGGGGGGTGGCCATGCCACAATACCTTCTCCTCCATCCTCCTCTTGGGATCTTGGGCATGTACGCACACATGCCCGGCATGAATTTAGGCCACTGGGTCCGGGCAGGACTTGAACCTGGTCGACTACATGGGAGTCCAGCGACATAGCCATTATGCTAATTGCTGATCCCTGGAAGATAATATTCAACTCCAGATTTGTCCCAGCCATTAAGTTGGTCATTTCCTTTGTTTTTGAACTCTTATTTCTGTGTGTCTGTATTTAGTTTTCCTGATATAGTACTCCCTTCAGAACTTCTTGGACAGTTGGTCTGGTGTCTGTAAATTCTTTCAGGTTTTGTTTATCCGAGAATATTCTTATCTTTTTTTCCCATACAAAGGATAATCTTGCCAGGTATAGTATTCTTGGTTGAAATTGTTTTTCTCTCAACATTTTGAATATATTTTCCCATTCTTTCCTTGCTTGCATAGTTTCTGATGAGAGGTCCTCTGTCAGCCTGATGGGATATCCTTTGTAGGTAACTCGATGTTTCTCTCTTGTCAATCTTAGTATCTTGTTTCTGTTTGCGGTTTTGGTAAATCTGGCTATGATGTGCCTTGGAAAAGATCTTCTTGGGTTGATCCTGCTTTGGGTTCTTTATATTTCTTGGGTCTGGATCTTTGAATGCCTCTCTAGGTTTGGAAAGTTTTCTTCCAGGATTTCATGGAATAGATTATCAATGCCCTTATTAGTCTCTTCACCATCTGGGATACTGATTATCCAGATGTGTAATGGTATTTAGTATTTCTCGTATATTATTCTCATTTTGGGGGTTATTTTCCCAGTCTTTGTGGTAGATTTTTCTAGTCCAGCAATTCTGTCTTCTACATCTGAGATTTGATCTTCTGTATGATTTAGTCTGCTTTTAATACTTTCAAGGGAGGTTTTGATTTCCTGTTTTACAGCCTTCATCTCTATCAGTTCCATTTGATTCTTTTTTTATGGTGTGTATTTCCTCTTTCAGATCATACAAGAACCTCCTCACCTCCTGGAATTCGTCAGCTCTTTTCTTCTGCATCTTCTAAAGTTCATTGTCTCTCTTCTCTTTTATCTCTCTTAGCTTTGTCACTGTGAATATTCTAAATTCTTTATCAGACATTTCCCTTGGGGGAGAGATATTTTCTTGGTTTCTCATATTTCTTGCGCCTCTGTGGTGATTTATGGTCATCTGATGGGTTATATGTTTCTTCCTTATACCTTGAAGTTCAATCTGAGCATTCAGAGGAGTGCAGGAGGAGGTGATCTGTAAACTCACTGATGTTTCCTTTTTTTCTCCTTTGTGTGACAGATTCAGTGGGAATTGAAGAATATTCTGACCCTATAGTATTCAGATGTTTGACTTTGGTTCACTTAGTCCTGTCTAAACACTCAGCGTGTGGAACATGAGCAGCAAAATGGTGAAAGTAAGGGAAAGGAAACAGAGAAAGAGAAAAGAAAAAGAAAAAAATACAAAAAAAAAAAACGTACAAAAAGTTTTTATTTTTTTTAAAATAAAAAATGAAAACTACGTGCAGCACAAAAGCACTAGTTCCAGCTCCAATGGGGTCTTTGCCTCTCCTAGATGGGAGGGGGAAAGGTGAGAATTAGTAAGAGAAAGGAGGCTCTGAAAGCCAAGAAAATATTTAACCTTAAATTTTTTTTTAAACATTAAAAAAATGAAAAGAGAGAGACAGAGAGAAGGGTAGGGAGGTCTTACCCACTCATGGATGGGCTTTGAAGGGTGAAGTCTCAGCAGAAAATCTTCATTAGTTTAATCCCCGAAAGCACTAATTTCAGCTCCAATGGACACCTAGCATGAGTTTTAAGCCCCTGATCCATGACTCAGACCGAGATAAACTACATGAGAATCCAGCGACGTAACCATTATGCCATCTGCTGGTTTTCTTCCTTCCCTCTCTTAATAAACTCTGTTGGCAGGACTAGCAGATGGTGCAATGGTTATGTTGCTGGATTCCCATGTAGTTGACCACAGTTCGAGTCCTGGACCCAGCAACTTAAAACTCACACTGGGCACGTATGTGTGCATGCCCAAGATCCCAGAAGGAGAATGAAGGAGAAGGGATTGCAGCATGACCATCCCCCGTGGGGAGCGATTTCTTGCTTTCTGTCTCTCCATCTCTCTCTCTCTCTCTGCGCTGTTTTTCTCTCTGTCTCTCCCTCTCTCTCTCTCTCTCTCTCTCTCTCTCTCTCTCTCTAGCAAGTGCATGTACTCTATAGCAAAACTCTCTCTACACACAGTAATAATAATAATAATAAATTTTTAAAAATAAACTCTGCCTATTCCTTCTCCATGTCTGCATCATGATCATGAAACAAGAACCTGTGTCTTGCTGCAGGCGCTAGGCCTGACCGCCTCTGCACCACCATGTCCTTGCAACATTATCAAGGTATTTATTATCATCTTGAGCTCTTAATGAAAGAAAAAAGGCATTTTCCAGCATAGTAAAACGTTTGCTAAGTAATAACAAATACCAGTTACACATCTCCAAATGGGACTAATTTTGACAAGATAAAATTAGATTACCAAGTATCTAGGCTTTATAATGACCCACTTGATTTCGCAAAATAATCCAAAAGAAGGTAAGGAAATCCACCAATTATTAACTGTCAAAGACACAGTAAGAGACATCACAGTATAAAGTTAGCAGGTTAATCTATGAAAACTTTTCTTTTTTGGATTTTCCCCCAGTCTATGTTCAGTACTTACTCTGTCAAAAGCACCTTTTAATGCCTGAGAATTGCTTTAATAATCTTGAAACATGGGCACCTCTCCGAAAAAAAAAAAAAAAGGGCCAACAGGTGGTATAGTAAAGGTGGCTGGATCCCACATGGCCAGCTATGGGGTTCAAGTCTCAGATCCTGCAGCTTGAAAAACAGCTTGGGCATGTGGGCATGTGGGCATGTGTCCCCTGAATCTCAAGAGGAAAATAAAGGAGAAGGGATTGCGTCACTATTCCCTTTGGAGGTGCTTTCTTACTCCCCCTCCATCTTTGTCTCTATTTCTGGGGAGCACATGTACCCTATAGCAAGTTTTAAAAAAATAATAATCTTGAAACTGGAAAGAATAATTAGCATATAGTTATGAAAAAAAGATGTGTGTAGATATTGATGCTGGAATTAGTTATCAAAATAAAGAATATAATTCAATGTCCTAAAAAGGTAGCTTGCCTTAAAATACGTAGCATACGATTTGAGGACATCTTCAGGGACATAGCGATTTGGTAGTTGGAAAATAATTTAGGCAGCAAGCGCAATGTGATCTTCTTATTCAAACCACAGAGCAAACGTAATTAAAAGGGAGAATGGAAAATATTGTGGGTTTCACTAACAAAAGTTAGTTAGGGACTTTTCCTAACTGTAATCTTCCCTTGTTACAAATGTCAGCATCAGGAAGCACTGATGCAAAGAACATGAAACTGTGGTAGATCTGTCCGGACGCCTCCTTCTAACCACCCAGTATGCAGACGGCGAGAGCGAGGGAGATAAGTCTAGAATATAAGTAAGGCTAGTACATTAGTTACTTTGTCCGTTTTGATGAGAACCTGTACTAGTTCCCTCCGAAACGAAATAGCTTTTTTAGCTGAATTAACATACAAGACAAAGAAGGAAAGAGAAGGAAATTTTTAAAAATTG
>NW_006159807.1:3529161-3533627 GCF_000334495.1 Tupaia belangeri chinensis | reverse complement strand
GGGAAAGAGCAGCATTCAATCAAAACATGGTTCACCTCTTCCTTTTTGGTTTCCGTCACAAAAACACCAGAGGAGATACATGGTTGAGTACTAAGGAAATCACTACGCCCTCAGTCATCATTTATTCTGTTTGAAATTTCTTCCTTCATAAAGTTCAGGTTTTACCTGAGACTTTTGAACACAAGAACATAATCCCAAGGTCTTAAGAAATAGAATTAGGCTAACATAACTTGGTTATATTTTATTACCTGATACCATTAAGTGCTGTCTTCAAAAATAAAGAGATCATTTATTTTCCTTTATTTAAGGTCAGACTCCCCAAAAGGAGGTAGCTGAGGTGAGATGGAAAGCATTTGAAAACTGTGAGGACCCCGCTGCCTACACAGGAGAGCTGGAGCCGGAGACGCGGGGTAGGCTGAGAGGGCCAGAAGTGAGTTGGTCATACAGATGGCAGAGCAGTTCTTTGCTTCCAGTTCAGACTGACATTGTAACCAATGCATGTGTCTCCTGGGAGAGGAATTGAGAATAGGTCCACTTCTATCATCAGTAGGCCCCATCTGCTCTATAAGGCACAGCAGATCTGCCCAGTGACATTTTGGGGGCTGGTGAAGAGAAGGTGCAGTAGATGCTGTTCAGGCAGAAGGAATAGAATGCCCAGTCAACTTGACCATCCGGTCCAGAAGGCCCAGTGCCTTGGCTTGCAGTATGTTAAAGGCCCATGAAAATGTTTTTGATTTGTTTTAAATTAGGAGAAAATGAATTCCACAATTCCACTCCTAGGTAAATCCTACTGAAAATTGAAATCAGATATTCAAACGAGTAACTCATATCCAAATGTTCACAGCAACACTATTCACAATAACAAAATTAACAAAAATGTCCACCAACTGATGAATGGATAAGCAAAATGTGATCTGTACATACAATGGAGTATTATTCAACCATAAAAAGAACAAAATACTGATACATGCTACAACAGGGATGAACCTCAAACACATTATGCTAAGAAGTCAGACACAGAAGGTCGCATCTTGTATTCCTTTTATAGAAACATCCAGAATAGGCACATCAATGGAGACAGAAAACAGATGAGTGATTCTCATGGGCTTGGAGGACAGTGTTTAGATGGGGACGGGTTTTCTTTGGGGCTAATGTTTTAGAACTAATAGAGATTTAACAACACTGTGAATGTCTTAAATGCCACTGAATTGTGCACTTTTAACTGGCTAAGGGTAGAATATAATAACTGGAGAATAATGATGTATATTTTTAAATTATTGAGAGTAGATTTTGAAGTGTTCTTACTCCAAAGTAATGTGACATAATGCATATGTTAATTGGATTGACTTAGCTATTCCACAATGTATGCACATTTCAAAACATGTTATTCACCATAAATACATATCATTTTTATTTGCCCAGTAAAATTTTAAAAAATAATTAAGAGTTAATTTTATGGGAACAGCAGTTAGCGTAATGGCTATGTCGCTGGACTCCCACGTAGTCGACCGCAGTTCGCGTCCCGGACCGGTGGCTTAAACTTACACCGGGCGCGTGTGTATGCATGCCCAGGATCCCGAGAGGAGAATGGAGGAGAAGGGATAGCGGCGTGGCCATCCTCCCTGGGGGGTGATTTCTCGCTTTCTGTCTCTCTGTCTCTCTCTCTCTGTCTGGCGAGCGCACACACCCTATAGCAAAAACCTCTCCAAAAAAAAAAAAGTTAATTTTATATTATATGAATTTTTTATTCCAACAAAGAACAAAGCAAAAAAAAAAAAATCCTACCTAGATAATATTTATCATTGTACTAATGTAGTCTAGAATATAATTTTTAAAAAATTTATAAGGGGGCCTATAGGCAAAAGTGCTTAGAGCCCACAAGAGTCTGAATGCAGCCCTGATCAAATGCACAGGCACAGAGGCCAGTCAGAACTGCGAGCTGTTTGAGGAGAGAGAGAAGGCAGTGTGGCTGGAGCTCTGCAAGTGAGAGAGGAGCAGATCCCTCTGAGCGGAGGCAGGGGTGGTCGGCAGCGGTGGTCAACAGAAGTTCAACCAGGCCTCCCCAAAAGACTTTGGAGGCTGACAGATTTAAGGAGACTGACATTTTTAAGGACCCCTCTACAGTGCTATTTGGAAAGTGGACTAGTGGAGAGTCAGGAGGAGTGATTACTGGGAACTGGACACTCACTCTGTGAGTTTGGCCCATGTGGGAAGGTTCCAGGTTTGTGTTTGGAGACCTCGGAACATACCAGGTACCTGGGTGCCCATGATCCAGGGTTGGTTTGGTTGATTTGGGATGAATTGCACCATGAGAACCCAGTTGTGGGTGACTGTCTCTTTCTCTGCTCTCATTCATGGAGGAAAAAGTAAATGAGCTTAAAAACTGAAAAAGAAGAGTAGTTACGGGGAGACCAAAGTAGAGGATTGTTTTACCCCACTTTTCTGTTGCTAATGAAAATACCTAAAACTGGGTGACTTATAAAAATAGAACCTTATTCCCAAAACTCACAATTTTGATGGCTGGAAAGTCTAAAGGCATCCAAAATGGTGAAAGGCAGAACTCTGAGCAGAGTGGGGCACAGTGTGCATCCACGTGGCTTCGACCTGCCTTGTTTCCTCTCCTTATACACCCAGCAGAACTCAATCCAGAGGCCCCATCCTGGAACACCATGAAGGAATTAACTGTTGACTTAATGCCTTTACCATACAACCAAGTGCAAACACATATATTGTGGAGGGATATCCAATCACCTCCCTCTATGACAAAATTCCAAAACATGAACTTTGGGAGGGAGACAAACCATGATCCAAACCATACTAAGGAGAGTGTTGTAATCAGGACCACTGGCTAGGATGTGGGCAGAGATGTAGAGCTACACGGCTGCGAGACACTTGGAATATCAATACAGTGGCTTTCCCGCCAGCAAAACAATGAGTTTTGGAAATAAGCTTCTCTTTTCTTTATAAATCACAGTCTCAGGTATTCCCACTAGTAAAATAAATAAATAAATAACTGGCATGGGCGATGGGAAGAAGGGAGTCAATGTTAACTTTCATATATGTGACTTGAGCATCAGGTTGAAGCATCAGGATGCCTATGGCATATCATTTATTTAGATAAAAACTGAAGATTCAGGTTGAGGTGCAGACTTTCTGAAATTCATAAGATTTGTACACATAAAGTTTGTGGTACTGTGGACTTTTCAAAAGAGGGATCAAATAGGCAATTTAATATTCTACCTGCTGCTCAAATATAGAGTGTCCTGGAGATGGTTAAGTGGGGAGCTGTCCACATCTGGAGTCAAAGGAAATCCCCAGGATGAACATGACCCTGCAGTAAGAGTGCAGAGTGAGAAATCGGCTCAGGATCAAGCCTTGCAAAAACCCAACATTTAAGCCTCAGGTACAAAAAAGCTAGCAAAGGGGAGAGAGAAGTGGGAAGAGAAAACTGAGGAAGGTCATACATGGCAAGGGAAGAGACAGTTTCAAACAGGGAAGACCAACGACTGATCTGAACACTCTAAAGCCAAGCACATGTGAACACTCAGATGTTTTGTTTTTGTTTCTTGTCAGAAGATGCTGTGCTCGCCAGAGACAGAGAAACAGAGGGAAAGAAAGAGGGAGAAAATGTCTCCCCCAATAGCATGGTCATCCCTTTTCCATTTCTCCATCCCTTTGGGGCAGGCACACCCTCCCAGCATGTTTATCATACCACAGAGGTTCCAATGGGTGCAGTTGGCCATGTGGGATCCAGCTCCCTTAACCACTAGGCCATGTGAGTGGCCCACACATTTAAAGGTTTAACGACAGAGATCACCACTGACCTTCTCAAGATCATTTTCTATGTAGTGAAGGGGAAGAGACTAGATGGGAGTAACCTGATAAGAGACTGGGAGAAGTGGAAAGAGTTTGGCCAACTCTTTCAAGAAGCTCACTGTGTGTGTGAGAAGGGCCAAACCACTACTTCACTCACCCTCCTTGCCTCTGCCTGCCCATGGAGCAATAGGGAAACTAAGGCAGAGGAAATTGTGCCAAAACCAAAGTAGTTAAATATCTGGTGCTGCCGGTTCTTAGAGATCAATGGCAAGCATGACCTAGTTCCATCTGCAGCTGGATGCCTGGCAGTCTTGCAACTTGACAGAAGCCACTCCATGGCCCTGTGAATTTTAAGATTGATTGTAAATGGAGTTTGCCCAGACACAGCAAAACCAGGGAGGAATTTAAGTGCATAGCTTACTTCCTGGCAGCTCCCAAAAGTTGTAGGCAAAAGCCTCACCAAAAAGGTATAACCACAGGACCAGCAAATGGCTTAATGTTTATGTTGCTGGACTCCCATGTAGTCAACCACAGTCCCAGTCCCAGACCTGGGGCTTAAAATTCACATTGGGTGCGTGTGTTTGCATGCCCAAGAGAGAGAATGGAGGAGAAGGGATTGTGGCGTGGCTGTCCTCCCTGGGGTGGGGGGT
>NW_006159807.1:3497461-3529123 GCF_000334495.1 Tupaia belangeri chinensis | reverse complement strand
TATAGGGCATGTGCGCTCACCAGAAAGACAGAGACAGAGAAACTGAAAGCAGAAATCACTCCCCCTCCCCCTCCCCCCAGGGAGGATGGCCATGCTGCAATCTCTTCTCCTCCATTTTCCTCTCAGGATCTTGGGTATGCAAGCACACATACCTGGCGTGAGTTTAAGCCACAGAGTCCGGGACTCAAACCGCAGTCAGCTACATGGAAGTCCAGTGACATAGCCATTACACCAACTGCTGGTTCCAAAAATGTCTCTTAAAAAAAAAGATGTGATCACACTGGGTCTGACTCCAAAAAACCGGCTTTAAATATTATTAAGTCTACCAGCTCAGCAAAAAGCTGCCCCCTGCGAACTCCTTTGGCAGTTCTTTATGCACAGATTGTTAAAAAGAAGTCCCACCCACAAGACCCTCTGCACACACTCTACAGCAGACGCTGTCTTCCTCTACACCCACCGCTAATAGCTCAGGTCTTTCCATCTGAGCCTCTGCTCCCTGTGTCCTAAGTTTAAATCCTGAGACATGAGAAATATTTTTAAAAGTCCCTTTATCCTCTGACAATTGAGAAAAAGAACCAGCCCAACTAAGAGAAGCTCAGGCAACACAAGAGCCTTGGTTTGAGATGTTTACACCTCCTGCCCCTTCTCCGGTGTATCATCAAATGATTTTCAAGACAATTGTATTTTTCTCTCTTCAGCTATGATTAGAAAGTTGGTTTGTTCCCTCATATTTTGTAGTTTCTATTTCAAAGCTGACTCATTATCTCAAATATTAGACCTGAGCTGGGACCTAGCCAAAGAGATAGACTCCATAAGTCACTTCTTTTACTTTGCATTTTCTGATCCTTAATTTGGCCTGTCAAGTAAGCCTCAAGCTTCACACTAGGACCTGAGCAAGTAGATCCTGTGCTTTTTCTTTGAATGCCAGAAAAAGTTTATGAGTGCCCTCACGAATATGAGTGTGCCAAGCAGACAGAAGACCTACGCTCAGCTCTGGCATGCTTGGGGGTACAAGGTTCCAGATGTCACATCTGTGGACATTTAGCGGGGCTACACTGTAGCTCTTAGAGGATCATGTTTAAGGGGGAAGGGAGAGAAGCTAGTTTTTTCCTAATTTTGAATTAAAGGGAATATGTTGTTATAATGGAAAAAATACAGGAAACTAGAGAAGCCAGATCAAATTTTTAATAGTCAAAACGTGATTGTATTCAGAGTGTCATCAGCCTCTCTGACTAACCTTCAGGACATAAATTATGAAATGACCATCATTTTATCCCACATGTTAAGCGCACAGCATGCACTTAAACGTTTGTTGAATAATGTTAAAAATATCAAATGAAGTTACATACGGGAAAGAAAAGTAAATGGTAGCCAGAACAAAACAAAGGTATTAATCACCACCACTTCTATTTGACATTAAGTTGCTGATGCAGTAAGATATTTAAAAAGTAAAGAAAGAGGGCCCAGCCAGTGGCATGGTGGTTAAAGCGGCTGGATCCCGCATGGCTGACTGAGTGGTTCAAGACCCAGACCTGATGGCTTAAGAAACATGTCAGGCATGTGTGTGTGCATGCCTAAATCCCAAAAGGAGAATGAAGAAGGGACTGCAGCATAGCCATCCCCATGCACCCTGGAGAAAATTAGAAAAAGAAAAAAAAAAAAAAGAAAGGAAAAAACAAAACTTAATTTTTCTTTCTTTTTTAAATTTTTTTTTTAGAGAGACTTTTGCTATAGAGTGCTTGTACTCACTGGAGAAACAGAGACAGAGAGACAGAAAGCGAGCAATCACCCCCTAGTGGGGATGGCCACACCACAATCCCTTCTCCTTCAGTGTCTTCTCAGGATCTTAGACACGCACACACACCCGGCATGGGTTTTAAGCCACCAGGTCCAGGACTCGAACCGCAATCAACTACATGGGAGTTCAGCAACATAACCATTACCCCATCTGTTGGCCCCTGGACAAAGCTTTTATTTGAGGATGATGTGACTGTCTCCATAGAAAATCTTAAAAGGATTTATACACAAACCATTAGAACTAGCAAGAGAATTGTGTGAGATTATTAGACAAACTCAATTTACAAAAATCAGCTCTGGCATGCTTGGAAGTACAAGGTTCCAGGCGTCACTTAGCATTGTGTGGATCCTGTGGTTAAGTGCTATGCATTGGAAGCCAGATCCCCCATGTGTGACCACGGTTCAAATCCTGGCCCCAGCAGCCTGAAAAACATATTGGTCATGTGTACATGCATACTCAAGATTCTGATGGGAAAGAGAAATGGAGAAATGGAGGTGACAGACTATGAGCAGAACTATTCCTGGGCAGAGGGTAAATGAGAGTTTAAGGTGGAACCAGTGAGAAAACATGCATTGTTTCTGCTGTAGTTAACAAATGCTTGGTTATGTCTACTAGTATCTATTTTAGTTTTCTGATTCCTTTTTAATTCCTTAATTATACTTGCTGGTTGTTCTCCCAGGAGAGAGTTGTATTAATTTTCATTGGAAAAACATTATCTGCCAAGGCCAAAGATTGAGGTGGATGTGGGAAAATGTGAACTCCATCAACTACTGATATAATATGTAATTTGGTGTGTGTACTGTGGTGATCAATTTGGCAATAGTTAGTAAAACCAAGAATAAGAAAATCCTATTGGTCAATGTTCTAGTTAACATACTTCCATGAAATGCTCACAAAGAAAGATGTCAAGCATTTCACTGCAGCACTGTTTACAATACTCCAAAACTGGGATTAACAAATGTCAGTCAACAAGAAAATGGATAAACTAATATGCTCTTCAATGAACCACAGCACTTCAAAATAAAGAAATGCATTACCACGGATACATCTCCAAAACAAGAGTGATAAAAGAAGTCCCAAACGGTAATGTATAGGATGGTATCTTTTATATAAAGTTTCAGAAACATGGAAACAGTCTTATATATGCATACATATAACAGCGTTGGAAAAACATTTCTAATACCATTCTGACTAATATTAAATGCAGAGCAGCAGTTACCTCTGTGGGTAAAGGGAGAGAAAGGGACTGAGACAGGGCTATACAAATTTCAACTACAGCAATATTTAAGAGAATCAAGAAAATAAGGATAAAAATAAGACAATACAAGTTGGGTGAAGAATACACAGTATCTGTTCCATAGCTTTTTGTACCTTTCCATGCGTTTGAAAGGCTTCATAATAAAAATTGCACAATACAAATACTAGCAGTTTTGTTAATGTTTGTCAACAGGCTAGCAGGTAGATCAAGTGAATGCACTCATTAACACAGGACAAGGACAATGATTTCCAGCTATAAGAAGAATGTGGGTATCTCCACAGCTACTTTTACTAGTAATTAATATGTGCCAGGCACTGTGGGGAGTGGCTTACATGCATTAACTTACTCCATCTCCATAATCGCCCTATGAAGATGAGGTTATCATGCCTAGTCTACAGACTCCAGTACTGGAGCTCGAGTGGAAGGAAGGGTCAAGAGCCCAAAGTATAGCTAGTAAGCAGCAGAGCCAGGATACATGATACATGCCCACGTACGTGTAAACCCAAAACCTACTGCACTTAATCACTACGTCACATCGTGAAAGGTTTCATACTCATTCAATGAATTGAGATGGAAAGGCCCCAGAAAGTTGCCAAGAGTGAAAATGAGAAAGATACAATGAACATAACTAAGAATTTCTCAAGGATCAGGATGTCAAGAAGACTATATAACTGGGGACAGACAACCAAAAAGTGAGGTCCAAGCTTATTTTGAGTCCTAATAGGTAATGAAAATATGTGGGGGCTTCAAAAAATTCATGGAAAATGGAATTAAAGTACACATTTATTTTGGTCCAAAAAATTTTAAATCTATGTGCAGTTTATTCATTACATGCATTTTTCTATGAACTTTTGGAAGACCCCAGGTATATAGAGCATGTGGCATGATACAACACGGTTAAAGTTGGGAGAAAACCAATATTCCTGAGACCAAACACAGCCGGTGTCAGATAGGAGTGTGTCCTGAGATTATAGAGAGATTTCCAAGTCTTTTAATCACTTCTTATAGGCACGTTTTACCGGCCCTTCAAGGCCCCAACTTTTCTAATTCATTCTAGTTTTATACTAATCTTTCATTTAAACCGACTCATCTGACACTAACCTTTTTGTTGGCCTCTTCTTTAATTTGCTGGAGGGCACGTATGCTTGACAGAATTAGAGAAAGCAAGCATCCTCTATTTCTCCGTCCTTTAGGGATTTTGGGCACGCACATTGGGCGTTTTTACAAGCTGCCAAAACTGGACTCAGACCATGCAGGGGGCCTGGTGGGATCCGGCTCCCTTACCCGGGCCTTGAGGCTGACTCTTTGAAGGCCTTTTAAACCTTGAAACTATTAAATGCTACATTTTATCTTTCAATCAAAATGAATGTAGAATCTTTGGCTGTCTCTTAGAAATATTAGTATTCTACATCAGAGTATAATTTCTTCCAGACACTTAGTTGCTCATTCTTCTTACCCACCCTGATGGGACAGTCACTCCAGACACACACTATCCACTATCAATTTATTTACAATTTTCCTTTTCCATTTTTTTGTTTGCATTTAAAATAGGACATCCCCTTATCTTGATGGAGGAAATCAATGCCTGATGAAATGATGAAAATCCCAAAACACTAGTCCCTTCACTATAGAATGAAAAGTAAAAATGAAATCTCCAGTAAACAGAATAGGGCCGGGTGGGGGGGCTATTCCCTACTACAGGCTAAGCACTGTGCTAAATGCTTATTTTAACCCTCATAACAATCCCATGAGTACTAATATTCTCATTCTTTTATGGATGATGCCAATTAGGTTTGAAGATGCTAACAACTCTATCCAAGACCACACATCTATTACTCAGCTTGCCATGGAATAAGCACAAGTTAAAAGCTGAGACATGGGGAGAAAGGTTGAAGGAAACAAACCCTTTTCCACACAGCATTTTTAACAATAAAAATTGTCTACAATACACAATAAGGAAGTGTTATAAACCATGTCACATGATAGCACTCCACATTTTTTTTAAAGGTTTTTGCCATAGGATGAGTACTCACCAGAGACAGATAGTGAAAGTAAGAAATCATTCCCTGGAGGGGATGGCTATACCACAACCCCTTCTCCTCCAATTTATGAAGATTATGGGTATGCGCACACATGTGCCCAGCATGATTTTCAAGCTACCAGGTCCAAGACTCAAACTGTGGGTCGGTCATGTGGGAGTCCAGTGTCTCAACCATCACGCCACTTGCTGGCCCCCATGTACATTTTTAGGAACTTTTTTTTTAATTAAAATGACAGAATAAAACTTCTGTAGCTCCTAAATTCCAAGTTTATTATGCATTTTAGAAGAAAGTAATTTAAACAATGGTTATGTCCAGGTAGCTTAGATGTGATTTTCCTGTATGCTTATTTTTTCAACATTCATGAATTATAAAATGGTCAGAAAAGATCAGACTGAACTTTACCCACTCTCTTCAACTGCTTATCAAGATCAGAGGAACTCCTTACTGCCAAAACCCAGTAACTTCTTGCTTTTTAATAAAACTTAACCTATTGCACATCCTGTTTATCACCACCTGGACACATTTATGGTGCTGACAGCCTGTCTGTGCTTCTACCTCTGCCAGTTCAAGTGCGGGTGTTTCCCAGGGTTCGGTCAGTCCTTACCCCCAATAGATGTCCAGTGGTTTGAAAATCGAGACTTAAATGAAATTTTTTCTGGAAAAGAACCCATGATCCCCAAAAGATCAGTGTCACTGATAAAAAATGAACTGTATTGCAATTTGATAGCCCCCCTCCAAACTTTTCTCACCTCCATCCCTCAATTCCATGCCCCATAACATACCACACTGAACCTTTGGTGAATACCATTTCCTGAGATTTTCTCAGATTTCATGCAGAACTCTTCCCTTCTCAGTTTCTACAACACTTTGTATTTGCCACTAAGTATGCATTTACCATATGAATGATTACATGCAGATCCGAACAAGGGGCCAAAACATTAAAAAAAACAAAACAACAACAACATAAAAAAAAACAGGCGATGCCACAAGAATACCAAATTTTAAAGCTGGCCCCACGGCCTGGTGGTTGAGACTCAAGGATCCCGAATGGTTGATTATGGTTCAAATCCCACCCCACCCCACATCCACCCGGCCTGAAAAACATGCCATGTATATGTGTGTCCCAAATCAAGACAAAGAGACTGCGGCATGACCACGTGCTACACAAAGTCAGGGGGTCAGGAGGTGCTTTCTCTCTTGCTCTACCAGTCTCTTTGACAAGCACACACACCCTCTGGCAATTAGAAAAAGTATGTATCAAGGTTTGTTCCTAAGATATTAGTCAACTAATTTATTGTGTGCTCACTGTCAGACAAGACTTAGAGCTCATACATTGTGATAAGGTTTTTTTTGAAGATTTAATTTTTATCTATTCATTCATTCATTTTTAATTTGACCAGAGAGAGGGAAAGTGAGAAAGCAAGCCACCATGGGAACCAGCAGTTAGCATAATGGCCATGTCGCTGAACTCCCATGTAGTCGACCGTGGTTCGAGTCCCGGACCTAGTGGCTTAAACTCACGCCGGGCATGTGTTCGTGCATGCCCAAGATCCCAAGAGAATGGAGGAGAAGGGATTGCGGCGTGGCCATCCCCTCTGGGGAGTGATTTCTCGCTTTCTGTCTCTGTCTTTCTGGCGAGCGCACGCACCCTGTAGCAAAAATCTCGCCAAAAGAAAAAAAAGAAAGCCACCAGGTCCAGAATTTGAACTGTGGTCAGCCATGTGGGAGTGTTCAGCAACTTAAACACGTTGCCACCTGATGGTACCCCATTATAAGTTTTAAACATACTATTTAATGAAACAAATAATCCTTTTACATGAAAAGCAACTCTAACCAACTATATATAATTAAAACTGAACAACAGACTGTCCACTCCTTATATGACTAACATTGTCAATTTACATATTTAAGATTACATATTTAAGAAATGTTGTAACAAAATCATCTATTTATGTAACAAACCCAAATTTCACATATTGGATAAAAAATTAAGGCCCAGCTGCAGTGGTGAGCATTGCTAACACAAGTGCTCCATAAGCTAAGACTACATGGGAAGCCCAGGTTCAATTCCCTATCCAACCTAAAGGCCAGGCAATGATGGCATGTTCTTGTAATTCCAGCTAATTAGAGGCTGAGGGCTGTAGTTCATGTGGCAAGACCTTGTCAAAAAAAATTATTCGTTAACAATTAATAAAAACGTTAGGATTCTGAGTAGGCAATACTAAGATTTAAATTCTTAAGATCCTAAAAAGATATTTGCTTTAAATGATTCTACCTCAGGAGTGTTTATAAGAGCCAGCTGAGGAGCTTTTTCTAAATGTATAAATAATATGCTCCATTCCCAGAGATAGTGACTTAGGTCAAAGACCTAAAAATGTTCCCCAGGTGGCATGGTGGTTGAGGTATTGGATTCCCACAGTGCTTGATCATGGTTCAAGTCCTGAACCTGGTAGCTTAAAAATCACACCAGATGTGCATGTGCATGTGTCTGAAATCCCAGGAAAATGGAGGAGGAATGGCAGAGTGGTCATCTCGTCTAGGGTTGGCTTCCTCACTTTTTCTCTCTCTCTGGTGAGTGCACAGGTCCTATGGTAAAACCTAAAAAAAAGTTCCCCAATATTTTCTGATGAAAAATATGAGTTAGGGACCAGCAGTTAGTGTAATGGCTATGTCGCTGGACTCCCATGTAGTCGACCGTGTTTCGAGTACCGGGCCACTTACGCCGGGCACATGTGCATGCATGCCCAAGATCCAGAGAGGAGACTGGAGGAGAAGGGATTGTAGCGTGGCCATCCCCCCTGGGGGGTGATTTCTCGCTGTCTTTCTGGCGAGGGCACGCACTCTATAGCACAAACCTCTCTCTCAAAAAAAAAAAAAAATATATATATATGGGTTAAAAACTATTTCCTATTAGTGGTATGGAGGTTAAGGTGGCTGGATCCCACATGGCCAAGTGTGTGGTTCAAGTCCCAGACCCATAATTTGAAAATCACACCAGGCACCTGTGTGAGCGAGCCTCAAATCCCAAAATCCTGAAAGGAGAATGGAAAAGGGATTAGTGTGGTCATCTCCTCTGGGGGTAGATTCTCACTTTCTCTCTTTAGTGAGTGGCACATGCCCTACAAAACAAACAAACAAAAAAAACTATTTTCTAAAGAAATTTGAAGGTTTAAATTCTAATCCTTATATAATTTCACATAACTGTACATTGATTGACTTACACAAGTACTTCCTATTTCATCACACAAATTTGAGTCTCACATTTTAGAAAACCTTGTCCATGTTTGTGTTTCTAGAGATGTTATACATTCAAAGACATTACTCAGTGTCAGACTGGGCCTGGATAACAGACAATGGAAATCTTTACTTCTATTGTATACATGTAGAAAGGAACTGGATTTTTACTTTAAAATATCAAAGACACAGAACCAGGCTCATGGCCTAGTGATCCCATGTGGCCACCTATGAGGCTCAAGTTTCTGAACTGGCAGGCCAGGCACATGTATGCATGCCCAAAATCTGAACAGAATGGAAAAATAGAGATTAGAGTACAGTGTGACCGCACCCTGTCAGGGGATGCTTTTGTCCTTCCTCTTCCTCTCTCTGGAGAGCACACATGCCCTCTGAAACAAAATAAACAAAAACTAAAATAGATTGTATTAATATTCTACTTTTCCATTCCTCCTACTTCACTTCTCATGAGACACATAGAAATCAAAAACATTAACCTTGTAGAGCAAGTCCTGCCATGGTTATAAAAGCTTTTATGTTAACATTTTCAGGAGTCTACTCTAAATTTTGATCTTTGACAAATCAAAGTACTCTGCATTGCTTTAATGGAGGAAATAGTGCCATGAAGGGATGGTTAAGGCAGCTGGACCCCTCATGGCCAACTATGCAGTTTGAGTCCCAGAAAGTGTTTTGAGGAGCACACTGGGCACATGTATGTGCTTGCCAAAAATCCTGAAAGGAGGGCAGAGAAGTGACTTCAGCATGACCATTCCGCAACTGGGGATGGTTCCTCACTTACTCTCTCTCATATGTACATTCACTCTGACAAATATTTTTAAAAGGGGGGGGGGGAGAGGAGAATCAACCAACCAAACAAAAAGCTTTGTGGAGTTGAATTGGTAAAATTTATAGAAATCAATCTGAGCTAAAGATGAACAGATTTTTCAAGTTATATTTTAATAAGTTTATTCTTAAGTGAAAAATTTGATAAACCACCAGTATCTCTACACATTTCTTCTTAAAATATAAACCTCTTTACAATTTTAGTGTCTAAACAATATGTGAAAATAATAGGGATAAGCTGAAGAAAAACGAACCACCCAGATTTTCTTACTCCACCCACATACCACTGTAGTATTTAAAATGCAGAGTAAATACAACAAACTCAAAAGAAAAAAAAATAGTGTTTTATTAACTACCACACTGTTATAATACACTTTAAACGTACAATAAGGTAGCCTTTAAATTTGAGGTGGTCTTAAGAATAACAAATGAACAGAATTCCAAATTTTTGAAATAGGTGAACTGCTGCAGTTATAGGTATACATTTAGGAAAATCGTATAGCTCTTACAAGACCAGCAATGTAACTTTATTTTGTACACTATTAAATTGAAAATATAAACAATAATTAAAAAATAAAAAGAAAATACAGCATAATAAAAAACATACATTTCTCAATTAAATGTACTGAATACATATAAATTTCAAGGGAAGAAGCAAAAAAGAAAATGGTTGATATTTAAGTGCAGACTGACTACCTAGACCCAAAAAAAAAAAAAAAAAGATTTAAAAAAATATCATAAAATCTCTAGTTTCTATGACTAATGTCCATATGGTTGGAGTATCGTCACCATGGAAGTGATGTGGTTATGTTTGCATATGTTATACTTTACTAGTAATTTACATGATGGCTTTTAAGGCCCTGGCAGACATAGTTTTTGGAAACAAGATTGGATTTAAAAAAAAAAAAAAAAAAAATCACTGCTAAGACGCAATACACCTTAATTTTTTTTGGTCCTCCGATATTCAAGAAAAGGGATAATTCACTATAACGTTTTCTTACCACCCAAATGCCTCAACCTATACATTTTAAACTTTTTAAACATTGGTTATATTGCCCAACTTCGTTATTGAAAGAATATTAACAAGACATTATTTTGGCAAATTAAATCTTAAACATGGCTTTTCAACAGGATTTAAAAGGTGACTATCCCTAGAGTTCCATGTTAAAATGTAGTTTTCAAAATCTTACAAGAGTAATGCTTAAAATATTGTACATAGTTAACCTAATTAAAATAATTAGCTTCAAAATGACAAATTGATAAGCTAAGTAAGCCTACACTATGTAACATTTGCTTGGAAACTTGATTTGTCAGTTATGCATAATAAAAATTCCAGTCATCAAGAAAATTACAAAAATTTTTTATCATAACATGATTTCTTTCACCCACCAACTTTTTTTTTATCTTACAATAGATAAATACCAACATGTTCTCATTTTTACACTAAACCACACAGGATTGATGCATTTGGTTAGACTACCATTCGCATTGTTAAATTCAATTTTCTCTTTATATAACTTGGTAAAATTTCATTTCTTCTAGATTCCAAAAGTACCTACAAAACCCATGCAATTTTACCATTTTTTAATATACTATGGAATATCATACAAAGTAAGGCATTTCAGTGTCATGTATAACCAAGTTACTGTCAATCCAAAAATTTTTGCACATCAATAAAAAGATATCTAAGAACTTAAGAACAATATTCTTCTCACTACTGTATAAAAATAACCACAATGAATAAGTATTTGTGTAATATTTACTCCATTGTCTCATTTCCAGAAACTGTGACAAGCTGTAAAGGTATTTCAGTGTTGGTAAGTATATCTTGATTGCTGGTGGCGGAAGTATTAACAGTTCCTATCCCTGAAACAGAACCTTGTTGAATATTTGCAAGGATAAGTGTTGTTCCTCCTGCAGTAATCAAAGTATCATCTCGCGCAGCTTCCACAGATGCCAGCACTGTACTGCTAGAGTGAATACCTTTTTTATTCTGATGTGTTTTAATATGTTTGGCAAGGTGGTCACTTCTCATAAAGCGTTTTGAACATTCTGGACAAACAAATTTCTTCTCACCTGTTAAGAAGAAAATTAAGTTAAAATTTAAAAATTCAATTATAATAGATCAATCATCTCCCTCAACACAGAAAATAAGCCAACACTGATGGTTAGGGGCAAAGAACAGAGGTCTATTAAAATTGTGTTAGTTTCATTAGCTGCCTCTGCAAATTTTTCATCATTTAAAAAAAATTGCCAGAGTAAATGTGCAAGACCAGAGCGGGAGGAAAGAAGTGAGAAAAAGCACCTCAAGCACCACAGGAGGTGTGGTTACACTACAAAACCATTTCTCCTTACCATCAGGATTTTTGGCACAGAAGCACACAAGTCCAATGTGTTGTTTTAAGTCACTAGGGCTGGGATTCAAAAATGTATCAGCCATGTGGGATCTGCTTCCCACGCACAGCAGTTAACCACTGTGCTATGGGGCCAGCCCTATCATTTTACTTTTTAAATGAAAAGCAAATCTTCAAGTGTATTATGAAAGGCTAATATTCAAATAAGACTTTCAATATTTCAGCTATGCTAGGGGTTTGTTTTGAAACACCTGTTAAAACATACCACCCTAATGGCCCAGCTGCAGTGGTGTAGGCTGGAGCCAGACTGAGGCCACAGATTCAGATCCCAGGCTGATCTAAATACCTGGATGTGTGCCTGTGATCCTGGCTAGCTGGAAAAGAAGGGGGGATTACAGTGTGGTGAGACCCTGTCAAGGGTAGCTATCTATCTATCTATCTCTCTTTCTCTCTCTCTCTCAGGAAAGAAACAAACTTATGGAGGAGGAAAAGGTATCAGCTAAAAAATGATCGCCTGTAATACACTTCCTTAAAGTCTAAATAAAATGACATTCTCTAAGTTATGATTAAGATATAATTAACAAATTACATCCACGACACTCCTTTTTCAAAGTTTTGTTTATTTTTGGGAACCAGCAGTTAGCATAATGGCTATGTCGCTTGACTCCATGTAGTTGACCGCGGTTCGCGTCCCAGACCCAGTGGCTTAAAACTTATACCGGGCGCGTGTGCGTGCGTGCCCAAGATCCCGAGAGGAGAATGGAGGAGAAAAGACTGCGGCGTGACCATCCCCACTGGGGGGTGATTTCTCGCTTTCTGTCTCTATGTCTCTGTCTGGCGAGCGCACGCGCCCTATAGCAAAAATCTCTCCAAAAAAAACCTTTTGTTTATTTTTTATTCATGATAGGGCATGCATACATGAGGGAGAGAGATGAACACATAGTGTCCTGTCATACTGCAATCCCCACCCTCTAATTCTCCAGTTCCTCAGGATCTTGGGAAACTCTTTGTATACCCAGTGGGTTTTCCGGTATGTGGCTTCCACCTCTAAATCCAAGCACACTACCAACTGTACAATCTAGGATGGGCCTAAACCTTTAACTCTTACATTTGAATTCAAGTAACAACAAAGTACTTGTATCAGCAGAACGAACCGGCCCATAAGACTGCATAATCACAACAAAACTGAAGATAGGTGACTTGATTTCAGCTAGAATTAAGAGCAAGCCTAATCAACAATATGTTAAAGGTGTTAAGACCTTACTTAATACCTAAATTTATTTCTCAGCATGAATAAAATGTTTTTTAATACAAAACACAGGCTGAATTTCCATTATGTTGAAGACCTACTTACAAAAGGATTTACTATAAGAGAAAGCAAAAAAGTCAACCTAATAGGAATCCATAAAGAAACCAATACATACAAGTATTTAAAATGTTTCCTTCAAAAATGTCCTATCTCTTGTTCCAGCCTCTCTACTCTAGGAAGGTTCTTATTAAACCTCATGCCTAAACTATGTTGCAATGTCATCCTACTAGAGAAGGGGACTGGAATCTGGATATAGCGGACTCCAAAATCCATGTTGTTCTCCATTTCACCAATGCGCCTTCCTTCTAAATTCTCTAGGAATTATTTTTCATTTCTCCAGTATTGGACAGAGACTGATGAATATTTTGATCATTTATAGTTAACAAAAGAAAGCTATCTCTAGGTTACAGTAAATTAGGCTTCTGTCTGAGTCAGTCCTAAATCTATTTCACATATAACCAGAAAACTACATAAAAACAATTAAATGAAAGTTTTGACATCAACAATGCCTTGGTTTTTCCTCAGTGAAATGTCTTTCCTTCACCTCACGGATACTGAAAACAGAAAAAGTGAAATGCCCAAATGCCAAATTTATCATAAAAGAAGGAAATTATTCTTTTTTTACATTAAGGGAAAGAAGAAACAGATTAAGAGTAAAAGCAGACAACTAACTTAAACTCTTAACAGAATAAATAAAAATATAAATATGGCTTAAAACATTCAATAGCAAGAAAAGCTAGCCAAAGTCGATAAAAACAAAATTTTATTCAACAAGACAAGCCATAGTGGCCTGTTCTCTAGAATTAGTATTTTTAAACTGGCATTATAAAATGCAAAAATTTGGGCTCAGGTAGCTACTGTGTAATACTGGAGAATGGTATGGAAAGGTCCAGGGTTTGGATAGCAAGTCAACCTGAACGCTGAGCATGTGTGATCCTAGCTGGCTGGATGGCTAGAGGATTAGAGAGTACCAAGGACCTGTGAGAAGTTCCTTCTGTCTCTCTCAAGAAATAAACTTTGGGGTCAGCAGGTGGCGGTTAAGGTGCTAGATTCGCACATGACCTACCACAACAGCCTAACCCAAATGCTTAAAAATCACACTGCGCACACGTGCACATGTGCCCAAAAACCCAAAAGGAGAATGGAGGATAGGGAATTGCAGCATGCTGCCCTCCCCCACCCTAGGGGTGACATCTCACTTTCCCTCTCTGTATCTCTCCAGCGAACATATGCTATGGCAAAAACCTTAAAAGAAAGAAAAAGAAATAAATAAAACTTTAAAAAGGTAAAAATATAACTAACTAGTTATATCTTAAAGACTTTGTTCAGGAAGGTGTGCTAAAAAAGAAATTCAAGATATTTACATAGCCTTCATTTTTGTGTGTTAAAAGTAAATATTAGTAACCTGTATGTGTTCTTCTGTGCCTCTGTAATTCATCACTTCGAGTAAATCTTTTACCACAAAACATCCAGTTACAAACAAAAGGGCGCTCTCCAGAATGCCAGCGCAGATGAGCTCTCAGATGTGAGGTCTTCCCATAGACTTTACCACATCCTGGTATATGACAAATGTGTTGCTTCTTTTTCCCAAGATTGGTACCTCTAAAAAACACACACAGAATAATATATACTTACATGAAAATATTCAAATGGACATATCAGTTATATCATATATCCCCATGTTGAGTTTCAAACAGAGCACACTGTCATGAAATTAATCAGAAACCAAGATTAATTTAAATGAAAAATTGTATTTCAAACATGTAAGTTTCACCCATTAATTTTACTCCAGAATTAACTGTGATTGTTGGCTAAATGTAACTATGTTCAAGAATCATGTAATTAAAAGGACATTTCATACATAAAGAATATACAATAAAGCTACTTATATTGTTCTGCTAGAACCACTCACAAATTCTACACATAGGGAAACTAAATGGTCTTTACTCAAAAGTCATGATGTCAGATGATTAAAATATATAAAGAATGAATACCTAACTTATCGCAGGCTCAATTAAATGGTAGCTAGGCACCTTAAGACTATAACATGATTTATACATATTTATCCATATATATGTATAATCGTGCCCCTGAACATACAGACTTAAAAAAAAATTTTAATCTAACTAAAACTATGGTCTTAATTCTCTTTGCAATAGATTAAGTACAAATCCGTATTATCTTTACGGTTACAATGCTCTTCATACTAACCATGCAAAGATACCTAAAATTATGCACAAGAGATACAATAAAACACAGTTGTCTTCACTTCACAAAAGTTGATCATCTATTATATTTCTGTTTTTGATACCAAGAGACAGGTTTGGGAGATACATGTTTAGATGGGTAAGGAAAAGTTATCTAGCCTAAGCAAGAAGAAAACTTTTTTGACTCTAGATATCTGAATAGTATTAAACACTAGAAAATGTTATTTCTCAAGTCTTGAAAAAAAAAATCAAGGCAGTTAATGAATTAAAAAATGAGTCTTCTTAAAATGACATTTTGGATACAACAATTATCAAATTATATTGTATAGTTTGCAATGTTTCTGAGAATTTCAAAAAAAAAAAAAAAAAAGTACAGTTAAATCCTCCCCCCTCCCCTCTCCCCCATTCTCAGTCCTTAAAATGACATTTTGGATACAACAATTATCAAATTATATTGTATAGTTTGCAATGTTTCTGAGAATTTCAAAAAAAAAAAAAAAAAAAGTACAGTTAAATCCTCCCCACTCCCCTCTCCCCCATTCTCAGTCTAAGTGTAGTCAGTAAACCTTCCATAGCCTGTAATCTTCCTATATACAATACACCTATTGCTTTTCAAATTTTACTGGAAAAATGCATAGTTCCCCACATTTATATTTTAATGTACTCACACTCAGTAGCATGTGAAATTGCCATAGGACAAACAGTGCTAAACGGTGCTGTGCTGGCTGTTAGATGCCATAGGTGTTCTGAACAGGGAGACATCAATGTGGGCTCCAGTAGTGAGAGAAGGCTTCGTGGAGGAGGTGGGTAGGATTTAGATAGAAAGGAGGGAAGGCATTCCAGGCAGAGGAATAGCATAAGTAAAGACAAGGAGGAGTCATGCTGTTGTCTCAAGGGCAAGGACGTCATAATCTAACACAATTCTAGTTTCTGCTCCAGTCCACCCCCACTTTCTACAACTCTTCAAAGAGCTGAGTTGAGTGAAACAGGTTTTTCTGGCTTACTTGCAATGCCAAAGTCTTATTAACCAAAGCCAATATTGTTTTTATTTAATTTAGCTTTTAAAGTTTATTTTACTCTTAAATAGCCCTAAGGAAAACAACAATGTTTATGGCTACTGGTGTACAGACAAATTTTACATATTATGTTCCATAGCAATTTCACAGAGAACCCAATTCAGTTCACTCATGTACTCATGACTTCCTGCTTCTCCTCTAAGATCTACCACTCAAGTGAGTTGATGCACTTTTATAAACTCACGAGTGCTATCTCACAAAATTGGCACAATTTTGCTTGGGAGTACTAACACAGCACAGGACTGGAACAAATTAACAGCAACCAATCTTGGTTCTCAAAGAACCAGGAAGCTGGGCAAAGATATTTTCAATTCAATTATCAGAAAACAGGAGAAATATTCATTGTTTGAAAGTGGAACAGGTATCTAAGAAAGAAATAAAATGGAGGCAGGGTTACACATAAATATATGATGTAAGAGAAAAATGCTCAACACTAAGGTTGAAGTTTCTATTTAAAAAGGAAATGTGTTTCAAGATTAAGATCTAGATATACTAGATAAAAATTTATACTGTGTCATATGAAGAAAGGGAGAGAACTGAAGTGCATTTCTCAACAAACTTCAGGTAAGAAAAATTTAGTCATAGTCTTCTTGATTAACATAAAGTATATCACTAAAATCTATTACATAAAACCTGGAAAAACGAACAATTTTAAGTTTCTATTCTTGAATACCTCAATTTGTTCCCCATCATTTAATAATGCCAAGTTAGAGTGACTCAGAATAAATAAAGCTCAATTCTGGGTAAAGGAGTTAAAAAATTTAAGTAAATCCAGTCTTTTCTGCGTGGGGTAGAAAAAATGGACTATTAACTAAAATGTTATCAAAGAAAACCATTTTAACAAACAAATTTTTAAAATATGAATAGACATTTAATCCACACAAAATCTACATAAACAATAATGCCCTTCAAATTTTACTTTGTTACAATTATTTCTCTCTTCCACTACATTAAGATGCTCTGAAGTCTGGTTTTGTTCAATAAATATTAGCTAAATATAATTTAAAATATTTGTATTTTATACCTTGCTCAAAAATGTAAACAAGATTTAGTTTTCTACAAATAAATTAATGAAATTAACTCTCTAAAAATACTATCTCCTCATATTCTTTTTTTATCCTAAGAAAATGGTTGAGGAAAAAAAAGGGCTAATAGTCTTTTAAACAAAACAAAAACACAAAACAACACACACACACACACAAATTAAAGTGCCACCTATTTGACCTTTGTAGAAAGTTTTGGAGTATCTTACATTTACTGTATATGTTACACTTCTCATTAGAACACTGTCATTTATACAAGTGTGTGTCTTGTATAATCTAGTTGAATGCTGACTGAATAAACTCAGAAACAATTTTTCTAAGAGTCTCAATTTTTATTGCTTAGGAAAAGCTGTTTAAAAGATGAAATTACAAAAGGTTCTAGAAAAAATATAAGGTAATTTTTTATAATCCATGGAACAGAGAAAACCCTTAATAACACAGTAACAAGGCACCTAATAAAGGAACAATTGACCAACTAAAATTTTGTGCTTAATAAAATGTTTGCAAACTATAAATCATGGACTCCTGTGTAATAATCCAGCTTGCAAACCACTGACAAAGTTGAAGACAATGTAAAAATTGGAAAAAAAAATTTGCATATATGACAGTTAACAGATTCACAAGACAATCCACAGAAGAAATTTTAAAATGGCAAAATAACACTGAAAAACGTTCAATCTTACCAAGTAATAAAAAAATTACATAAAACAACATTCAGGCATTATTTTTCTCATCTGGCAGACTTTGAAAGGTTTTTAAAAATAGGGACTAGTGGGAACTAGCAGTTAGCATAATGGCTATGTCGCTGGACTCCTACGTAGTTGACCGTGGTTCCAGTCCTGGACCTGGTGGCTTAAACTCACGCCGGGCGCATGTGCATGAGTGCCCAAGATCCTGAGAGGAGAACGGAGGAGAAGGGATTGCGGTGTGACCATCCCCCCTGGGGGGTGATTTCTCGTTTTCTATCTCTCTGTCTGTCTGGTGAGCGCACACGCCCTATAGCGAAAAACCTCTCAAAAAAAAAAAAACAGGGACTAGTTGGTGGAATGGCGGATGAGGCAGCTGAATCCCATATGGCCCAGACCCAGTAGGCTGAAATACATGCAGGGTGCACGTGTGTGTGGGCCTAGAAGCCCAAGAGGAGAATAGAGAAGGGACTGTGGTGTGGCCATACCCTCTAGAATATTTCTCACTTTCCTTCTCTCTCTCTCTTTTTGAAAAACACATGACACCTGTAGCAATTTTTCTTTTTTGTCCAGTTTTTGCTATACAGCATGTATGCTTACCGAGAAAGAAAGCTAGGAAAGTCAAACACCATTCCCCAGGGGGAATGGCCACACCACAATCCCTTCTCCTCCATTCTCCTTCAAGGATTTTGGGCACACATGCACATACACACCCAACATGGTTTTCAAGCTGCTGGATCTGGGACTCAAACTGCGAGCTGGCCATATAGGATCCAACCACCTTCACTACTACGCCACCAGTTAATCCCTCTGTAGCAAATTTAAAAAACAAACAAATAAATGGCTTTCAAAAACATGACAAAACCCATTGTTGGCAAGGATGTGGCAAAGCAGATACTCTTACACTGCTAGTGGAAGCAAAAATTAATTAAGTATTGCTTAGTAGACACTTTGATCCAACAATTCCATTCTGCCAACTTAAAATAATAACGCAATCAGACAAAGGTACACAGACATATGTGTAAAAATTAAAGACAGCGATGAACTCCCAACAAAAGGAGAAGCTAAATTATCATACAGTTATATACTAGACTACTACTCTACAGTCATATAAAGAGAATACAGACTACACAGACTTAGACATACAGTCACAAAAATTTTCAGAAAAGACATGTAAAACAGTGAGAATAAGATGATTCTACTTTAAAACATGTAATATCTACAAGAATTAATGTATTTTTAAATGATAGAATGATTATCTTGATATTGAAATAGGATTTGGAGTTTTAATATTCCTGTAATTCTAAACAAACATAAATGAAAAGATTTTCTCTCTTTAAGGTTTCTGACATAGGGCATGTGTGCTCACTGGAGAGAGACTGTGAAAGGGAATGTGAGAAATCACTCCCAAGAGAAGATGGCCACACCATAATCCCTTTTCCTCCTGTGATTATGAATATGTACACACACTTACCCGGTGTGCTTTTCAAGCCACCAGGTCCAAGACTCAAGCCACAGATGGCCATGTGGGAGTCCAGAGGTTTAACCACCACAAAACCTACTGGATCCAAAAGATTTTCATTTTAAAGTAAAGAGTAAATGAAACACCAGGTCTTGGTCTCCAATTCAACTGGACCTTTGTGAATAATTTATCTTTCTGGAAAGCTTCTCTAAAATGAGTGTGTACTTCAAAAAAGTTACTGCCTGGCCAAAATTCCACGCTTAATTGACCAAAACATTTCAAAAGAACAAATGACATTTTAAACAACTGAATAAAAACAATAAATACAAATACCTGAAGATCAGACACTTAAGTAGACCCACCTACGAGGTGATATAGTTTATTGGGTAAGTCTCTGGAGTAAGAAACTGGGTCAAAATCCCAGTTGCTCTCACTCTTAAGAGTCATTCGACCTCTCCTGTTAGTCTGCCTGGAAATAAAACTCTCAATCTTAGCAGTTAGTGGCCATGACTATTATTGCAAATGGGCTGATCAATGTACAAATCACCTAATAAAAACAACTCAAATGTAGACAGAAAAGCTCTATTAGATAAAGCTTATTAACTAGGTGAATAGTATATTTTGTCTACTTAGTACAGTACATTTCACCATGGTTAAGGATCTGATTAGTATGGCTTTAGCATTCTATCAGTTTTTTTATCTAAGTATTTCAAAGTTGTATATAAGGGTACCATGACTATTAACTGTTGGTGGAAACTTCATATTATGAACAAAATATCCCTGTCCATTTGATGCTTTTCACCTTAACCCCACCTTCCCTGTTATTAATATTGCTATTCAAGCTTTCTGTCTGCTAACATCTCCGTATCTTTTTCCAACCCTCATCTTCAGCATTCCTGTGCCAATTATTTAACATGTTCCTTATAAGTAGCATAAGGCTACATTTTAAAAAATATACCACCTGAGTCTCCATCTTTTAATTATTAAGTTTAATCCATTCACATTTAAAACAATTGCTGATCATTTTGAGTTTATTCCTGTAATGTTATTCTGTCTTAATGTTTATTTTTAAAACACTTAATTGAAACACTACAATTCTGTTTTTAAAAGAATTCCATCACCAAGGCTTATTTTTCATTTCTGCTGAAAATTCTTATGGCTTATCGACTATTTCTGAACTTTTCAACTTATTTTTACATGAGCGCTATTCTCAAACTAAGAATCAACTTATCTGTATTTAGGCGAATTACACCAGTTTGCAAATGAACTAATTTTTTATAAAGGCCTATTAACTGGTATGTTACACTGTTTTAAAAAAGGCAACCAATTTTAAGTTTAAAAGGCACAAATATCTGAAAATTCAATTCATATGTTTTGTTCTCTAATTTCTGACACATTCAGTCACACACCCAAGATGGTCATGTAATAATTTCCCATAATTAAGTGACATGGCATGTAGTACTTCAAAAATCAAGATAGATTTTTAGTATTCTTAAAACTAAAAAAAAGAGAGAGAGAGAGAGAGGAAAAAAAAAGATTCATGTGTGCATACCTCCCACCACCTTCTTTACAGTTGGGACAGGTGCAAGCTACCCTCCGAAGTCTTTTTCCTTCTTGATGTTGTTGGTCCCCTTCTTCATCTACCACCTGTACTCTTAAGTGTGTTAGATCATTGGTATTCAATGTAGAATCACCACTGAGCTGCCACTCTTCAGGATCAGGTTCTTCTTCCTTGATCCTAATATCTACAGAGGAAAGGGGAGGGAAAGTACAAATGAAAAACAGCCCACAGGTCCAAAAAAGACAGCATGAGATCTAAATGCCTCTCTAAGGTCAAATGAAAATTAAGTAAAAGTCAAAAATCATCTGCTTATGGTATGTAATCATTGCTCCTCACTGTGGCTTATTCTATTCAAAATTATCTATTTTATTCTAAATGTCAAAGATTAAGCCCAAAAGGGAAGCCAGCCTGACAGTTGACTTCTTCAAAGATTCAATATGAAAAGGAGTTAATATTGTTTGAATCTGAGTCATAAACTGAAAACAATCTGAAGTTTTGATTATCGTTTTAATTAGCCAAAAGATCCAATGATCAATTCAGACTGGAACAAATTCTAATGCCTTTGTATCCATTACAGCTCCCAGTAGGTACTACAGAAAGGGAAAAGAAGGCAGTTAGGTACTCAAATTTTAAAACTCTGAAGTATCTATAACGGCCTACAACATTACTATAGTGGGAGGTAAAAAAGTGAGACAGTTTCTATTTTCAAGGAGTTTTCTTGTAACTTAGAAACAAAATAGGCATGCAATATGGGGAAAGAGAGGACATATTAACTTACGTCATTTTCTCAGCAGAGTCAATCATCTTTATCTATTATCAGTAATAATACAGTAACATTTTCACAATGTAACTAGAGAACACATCAACTGAGATTTCTTTTTCACCTCAGAAAAAAAGACTTTTAACAATAATTTAGAACAAACACTGACTATAACTATCTTTGGTAAAATGAGACTCAAACACCCAAACTAAGAATCAAAAGCTGAAATTTACAAATATCTGCTCTGATATATATGTACATGTGTGTATGTGTGTGTGTATTATATAAACTAAAAATCTTAATCATTTTAGATCTATATTAGTCACTAATACTTGGGCAAAATGGCCTTAAAAATTGAAAGTACCTAGGCCAGCAGGTGGTATGCTGAACTCCACATGGCAGACTAAAGTTTGAGTCCCAAACCCTGTGGCTTGAAACTCATGCTGGGCATGAGCATGCTCAAAATCCCAAGAGGAAAAGGGACTGCGGAGTGGACATTCCCTCCCTGTGGGCGGGGGTGAGGGAGGGTGATGATTTCTCACTTTCTCTCTCTCTGTGTTTCCAGCAAATGCATGTGCCCTATATAGCAAAAAAACTTTTTTTAAAAAGTGCCTAATAACTCTCACATTTATAATAATGACAGCTATATGGATAACCAAAAATCATAAAAACTGCCTTAAAAAAGCAGTTAAAACTTAAAACTAGATTTTTTTAAAAATCAGAATAACCACCAAAGCATCAAGAAAAAATAGAAGAGAGGGATTCTGGCCTGAGCAAACAATAGTGACAGCATCATTCGCTGAGACAGAAAATGTTGTAAACGGTCCAGATAGCAGAGGACAGTTAATGAGTGCAATGTTGAAGGTCACTGAGTTTGAGCTATTTGTGAGTAATAAAGCTGTACCTATAGGTCTGGTCCTCAGAAAGAGAGGTATATGCTAGAGATACAAAGTTGGGAATTATCTATATATAGTGACAAAGCCCACCCAAAGAAGGTTAGATCACTCAGCGACTATGAGGAAAATGAGAGGAAGTGGGCCTACAAAGAACACAAACATTTAAGGAGCAAGGAGAAGAGAGCAGCCAGGTAAATGTATTACCATAAAAGAAAAGGAAAGAAATGTTTCAAAAGAGGAAGTGGCACAGCGTATTGGCACAGTCTGTAGCAAAGTCAACTGCAGTGCTGGAAGCCACACAGCTGACCTCAGATTTGAATAAGCTTTGAATCCCCAAGTCAGCTTCACTCGTCACATGCATGCATGTGACCAGACACTGTAGAGATTGCTCCCCCCCCAATGCATTTGCACCAGCTTTCTATTACTAACAAAATAAACAAACTTCGAAGAAAGAAAAAGAGAGAACATAAAATACTACAGATAAATGAAAAAATAAAATGGATTAAAAGGTGAACAGGAAGTGAGAAATTATTCACAAGCATAGATGACTTTTTCTTAAAGTCTGGAGGAGAGAGATAAACGTGGCAATAGAAGCTAAGGGTGAAACAAGGGAAAGGATGAAAGAGGGTGAAACAAGGGAAAGGCTGCAAGAGTGTATTTGTTTCGAAAGATAAGAAAGATGAGAACAAACAGAACAGAAAGAGAGGTCAAAAACATAGTGAAATTTCTAAGAATCAGGAAGAGGTCAGGGGATGATAATCCAGAGCACTTACAGGTTTAGCGATCACAGCCACCCCTTCCTGTTACATGAAAAAAGATAAGGGCATACTCATTCACCCAATAAATATTTATAATTATTAACTATGTGCCAAAAATTGTGCCAGGCCCAGATATAGAGTGAATTTGATTTGATGGCAGGAAATTAAATATCCCTTTTGTTATTTCTGTTTTCACAATGAATAGCCCCTGAAATAAGAATCAGGAGCTGGCGCGATGACCTGGTGACTAAGGCAGCCAATACACTGGGTATGTAAGCATGCATGCATGCTTAGACTCCCAAAGAGGGAGAGATGGAGAAGGGATTGCAGCACAATCATTCCTGTGGAGGGTGTTTGTTTCTCTATTTTTCTGTCTCTGGTGAGTGTATGCATCCCTCTAGCATGCATGCATGCATGCATGCATGCAAAAATAAATAAATAAATAGAGATCTAATTTTAATAGACAGAAATTACACCAAAAAAAAAATCAGGCATGTACAAATATACAATATAAATGAACCTTAACCCCTGTTCCTTTATATTGAGGTTTCCACTTGTATCATGATCCAAAATTGCAAACATCACAATATGACCTTTTAATAAGGTGAATAAAAGACAGCATATGACTATCACATGTATAGAGTTATATAAATTTTAATGAGAAATTTTATCAGATGTCTTAAAATCTGTTTATTTTGCAGTTTAATCTTTAGCCTTTTGAAGATTTAACATTATTTGTGGTAAGACTTTAGGAATAAAGGAGAAAATACTAATATCTAGAATAAATAAGAGTCTACAGACAGGACCTATAAGAAGGAGATTAGGACCTATAAGAAGGACATTAAGACAACATAAAGAACAAAAATGCAATTGCTGACTGAAAGATGACTGAAAGAACTCAATTCAACCAGTCAGAAAAGATGAAGACGTTACAGGACATTGTGTTTTTGTGTGTGTGTGTGTGTGTGTGTTTTTTTTTTTTTTTTTTTTTTGGTTTTTTTTTATAGGGAGTGTGTTTGTGGGGGGCGATTTTTGTTATAGGGCATGTGCTTGCTGGAGAGACAGAGAGACAGAGACAGAAAGCAAGAAATCACCCCTCACCCCTAGGGGATGGCCATGCCGCAATCCTTTCTCCTCCATTCTCCTCTCACGATTTTGGGCACATAGGCACAGACACCCAGTGTGAATTTCAAGCCTCTGGGTCTGGGACTCGAACTGTAGTACAGCGAAGTACAAGTCTGGGACTTGAACACGTGTAGTACAGCGAAATTAACCATTACGCCATCTGCTCGTCCCAGGACATTTTTGTTCTCCCCTATTGCTAATTTTCTTACTGGAGATACAAAAATCATGTGTAAAACAACTTGTCATAGACTTGGGCTACTCATAACTTATTTTAGTATTCATTCTAATTGCAACTACATACATCAAAGACAGAATCTAACAGGTTCAAATTGAATACATCTTGTCCACCCACCAAACCTTCTCCCTGCATCCTCCTAATTGTAACCAACCTAACTGCTCAAGCTAACAACCTTCAGGCAAGTCTTGCCAGTCCATTTCCAGCCTTTCATCTCTCTTCCCCAATCCATCTTCTACAAATTTTCCTGAATTTTCTTCCTAAACAAATATCTCATCATGTCACTTTTCTGATTATGCTTGCATTAATCCTCTAGTTCCTACAGGATAAAGTCCAAACTCATTAAAATTCTACATTCGAGAACGTTCATGTTCTGGCCCATCTTGCTTGCCCAACTTCACTATTAAAACACTAGTATTTTGAGAACACACATCCTTTCCCAATGCCATGCCATGCACGCAATACTCCTCTTGCCTAGACTGTTTCCAAGTCCTTTTGTTCTTCACCTAACTAACCTCTACCTATCCTTCCGCACTAGTTCAAAAGTCATGTTCTCTGTACAAGCTGGAAGAATTATTACTATCTGTTCATACATCCCTTCAGATAATAAATTCAAAAGTGCTCAGAAAATATAATGACTCAATGAACAAATTTCCTTAAATAGCAACATCCAATATAGGCAATAAGCTGCGTGGGAAAAAATCAAACTTTGTCCTAGGGGCCAGCAGGTGATGTGGAAGTTAAGGCTCTGGATTCCACATGGCCAGCTGCACAGTCAAGTTCTGGACCCAGTGGCCTGAAATCACATCAGGCATATATGCATGTTTGTCCAAAATCCCAAGAGGAGAGTATAGAAGAGAAGGGACTGCAGCAAATTCATTCCCCTTGGGGGCAGGAGGGAATTCTCTCTCCGAGGAGCATATGCAAAGCCCCATAGCAAAAACTAAAAATAATAAAACTTTGTCCTCTACTTTTCTATGCTCTATCTATATGCAAATAACACACAGAAAAGATTTTTTATAAGATTAAGAGTTCATATAGGCAGGACGAAAAAGTGCTTACTAAAGACAATGAATAATTGTCCCACAAACGTTACACCGCTTTTTAATTATTGCAGTTACTCATATAGATCTGTGTATATTTTAGAATTACAAAATTTGTAGATTATTTCAGTCACAAAATTAATCTAGGAAGTCCTAATTTCCATTTCACCAAATGCACACCAACTGAATACAGATACTAAATACAGATACCTTAAAAGTAAGTCTTCAATGGAGACCAGCAGGTGGCATGGTGGTAGGGGAAATGAACTCCCACATGGCCAACTGTGGTTTGAGTCCTGGATCGGTGACTTATTTTCTCACTTTGCTCCTCTCTCTCTGATTAAAAACAATAATAATAATAGTAGTAACAAAATTAAATGAATGATTCTTAAAAAACAAGCAAGCAAAAAAAAAACTCAGTACCAAGTAATCAAGGTTACAACTTCCCCAATATTCTAATGTAGATGACAGAAACAGATTTTTCTGGCCAGCAAATGGTGTACTGGTTACGTTGCTAGACTCCCACATGGCTGATTGCATTTAGAGTACTGAACCCAGTGGCTTGAAACTCACCCTGGGTATATGTGAGTCCAAGATCCCTAGAGGAGAAGAGATTGTGGTGTGGCCAATTTCTCACTTTCCCTCTCACTGTCTCTATCTCTTTCCAACAAGTATACATGGCCCAAAGCAAAAGCCTCTTAAAAAAAAAAAAAAAAGAAAGCATCTTTTCCCCTCTGCTATGCTGTTTTGGTGTCTTACAAATTGTCCTTAGAGGGACCAGCAGTTAGCATAACGGCTATGTCGCTGGACTTCCATGTAGTCCACTGCGGTTCGAGTCCTGGACCCGGCGGCTTAAACTCATGCCAGGCGCGTGTGCGAGCGTGCCCAAGATCCTGAGAGGAAAATGGAGGAGAAGGGATTGCGGCGTGGCCGCCCCCCCACCCCCGGGGGTGATTTCTCGCTGTCTCTCTGTCTCTCTCTGTCTTTCTGGCAAGCACATGCGCCCTATAGCAAAAACCTCTCCAAAAACAGTAAAAAAATAAAAATTAAAAAAAATAAATTGTTCTTAGAAGTCCACTGTCTCGGGACCAGCAGATGGTGTAATAGTTACGTTGCTTGAGTCCGACATACTTAACCACAGTTCAAATACCAGACCCAGTGGCATAAAACTCACACTGGGCACATGTGTGTGCATGCACAAAATCCTGATAGGTAAATGAAGAAGGGATTGTGGCCTTCCCCCAGGAGGTGATTTCTCACTTTCTGTCACTCCAGTGAGTACACACACCCTATAGCAAAAATCTCTCTCTCTAAAAAAAGAGTTCACTGTCTGTAAGGTTCAATAACAAGCCATCATTAGGGCCCATGATGCATAAAAAGGTGCTCAACATTAATTCACAATGAGACTAAAAATTTTAAAACTGATCATGCCAACTGTTAGCAAATTAGTGGAGCAACTCAAACTCCCACATTGCTGATAGATGTGTAAATCAGTACAACCACTTTAGAAAATCCTTCATCCACACTTTCTAAAGTCAAACTTACATATACCCTCTGGTCCAAACAACTTCATCCAAATATATAACCAACAGAAATATTTATATATTATAGCCCCCCCAAGAAAAACCCACAAAATCTGCCACATTTGTAATTATCCTAGAATAATAAAATCACATATCCACTAGTATTAGAATGGAAAAAAATAAGGGGCCAGCAGGTGGCATAGTGGTTAAGGCACTGGACTACCACTTAGTGGACTGGGGTTCCAGTCCTGGACCTGGCAGCTTAAAACTCAGGCTGGGCACATGTGTGTGCCCATAATCCCAAGAGGAGAATGGAGAAGGGATTGCAGCATTCCCATCCACCCTGGAGGGATGATTTCTCACTTTCTGTCTGTCTCTCACCATGGAGAAGGGACTGCAGCATGCCCATCCACCCTGGGGGGATGATTTCTCACTTTCTGTCTCTGTCTCTCTGGTGAGCACACGTACCCTTATAACAAAAAAAAAATCTAACAACAAAAAAAGAACAGAAAAAAATATTCATGAGATGCAGGCTCATACAATGAATGGACATGTTAAAATTAGCAACTTATAAGCAACAAGAATGAATCTCACAGACATAATTTTGAACAAAGCTACACATATACATACTTTCCCTATAAATACAGAGTGGGATCCTTTTTATTTATTATTATTTTAGCCATATGGTATGTGCATTTGTCAGAGAGAGAGACAGACAGACAGACAGACAGAGAAGGGGTATGAAATCATTCCCCAAGGGGTTGGCCACACTGCAATTCGTTCCTTTTCATTTTCCTCTTGGGATTTTGGGAAAGCATGCACACATGAGTTTCAAGCTGCCAGGTCCAGAACTCAAACCAGTCAGTCACATGGGAGTACAGCACCTCAACCACCAAATCACCTGCTGGCTTTTATATGATTTTTTTTATACTAGTAAAAAATCACATTCATATAAAACTAAAAACAAGGCTTCCAACCATGTAACATTCTGGGAAGACCAAACTATGGAGACAGTGAAAAAGATGAGTGGTAACCACAGCCATGAAGTTACCATAAGAGCAAAACACTCTGTGATACTGGAGCCATACAGAAGATCAGGGTTCACTTCTTGTACTGACACGTACACACAGGACGAGCATGTGAGGCACCCCCAATCCTGGCTAACTATTAGCAGGGGCTAATTAGGAGGCCACTGCAATTACTAAAGTTTAAGTGATGGTGGCCTCTTACTAAGGTGCTGGTAAAGAGGTGGCAGAATTAGTTATTCCAGAAATATTTTGAAGACAGAATCAATTAGCTAACATTTTTTTTTTTTAAATTTTGCTAGGGAGCATGTATACTCTCTGGATAAAGAAAGAAGTGAGGTGTGAAAAAGAATTCCCCAAGAGGGATGGCCACAATGCAATGCCCTCTTCTCCACTGTCTCTTTGGGATCTTTGGCACATATGCATGCACATGTCTCTAGAGTGTTTCTCAAGCTGCCATGTCCAGAACTCGAACTACTCCATCAGCCATGTGAGATCCAGCTACCCTAACCACCTCACTACCAACTGGCCTAACAGATTAGATAATAGGTTATTATGTGAGTTGTGAGATTATAAAGAAGTTAAAGATAATTCAAAGGTTTTTGTCCCAAGTAACTAGAAAGATGGAAATGCCATTAACTGAGATAGAGTACTAAGATGGGAGGCAGAAAAGGTGGGGGGCGGGGGTGCCAAGCAAGGGCCTACTTTGGGATATGAAAGTTTTCAGATGCCTAGTAAATATCCAAATGAAGATGTTGACTAGGCAACTGATGTTTCTGGAGTTCAGGTAGAAGCCTAGCCTGCCAATATAAATTTGAGCATCATCAGTGCATACCATAAGTGTTAAGAGAACACCTGAAGTACCAGGTCCAGGAGGAAAAACTCTGGGTTGGCCGCTCAAAAATTAACAAGTAGAGATTTAAAAGAATCAGCAAAGGAGACAGAGGAGTCCTCAGTTAGGCAAGAAGACACTGGTGCCTAGAAGCCAAACAAAGAACTATCTCCAGAAGAATATAACGAACCATGTCAAATGCTTGATAAAGTCACGTAAAATGAAGACTAAGAAATGACCTTGGATGTAACAATTAATCACTGGTGATCGTGACAAGAGCTGTTTCACCATGCTGGGGAGAAAAGTCTGTCTACAGCAGATCAAGAGAATGGAAAGAGGTGAACTGGAGATAACAAGAGTTTTTTTTCCCAAAAAAATGCTGTGAAAGCAAGCTTTTACAAAATGGTAGCAAAGTCCCTAAATTAGCCCACAAAGACAGATTCAATACATATAATACACTAGACTTTCTATCGATTTTTGATGAGCAAAATCTGACATACATTAGGAGTATAAAAATAAATTTGATTTTTGAGATTTGCCAAAAAGTTTAAATGTAAAAACAACTAAATGATGGAAATAGAAAATCACAGGAATCTGCATAACACATTTAAGAACCATATAAAGTATTTTTTTTCATTGTATCTATTCTTTTTTTCTCTAGAGGTTTTTACCTTAGGGCATGAGGGATGTGTGAAAAATCAGTGGGGGAGGGGTGATGGCCACACCACAATCCTAAGCACATGAGCCCAGTGTGAGTTTCAAGCCACCGAGTCAGAGATTCAAACCGTGGCCAGCCGTGTGGTAGTCCAGTGCCATAACCTCTAGGCCATCTGCTGGTCCCATTATTGTATCTATTCTTTACCTCAAAATGGTTAAGTTTCCTCTGTCAAACACATTATGACTGTTTTCAACATCTACCAGTAAAAAGTTTATGAAGGGGTATATATAAAAGAAAAACATTCTGGCATACCTGAGCAAAAACTGCAATAAAAGAGAAGGAAACAGGAAATTCAAGTGATGATAAAACATGCATATACATACATATATAGAGGCACACATGACGTGATTACAAAGACTGATTTTTCAATGTTGGTTAAGTATTTATAAGTTAGGGCACACTTAGATTTTTATTAAAAATATTACTAGAAGAAAATTCTAAATACTTCTTCCTGGAGTTAATTGCTAATTATTTATCAATAGAGTTAATAGAATATTTAGGATAAATTCTTAACTGGCTTATCAACTCTGGAACATGCACATTTAAATAGCTAACACTAGATAAATGTGAATTACAGTACTGTTCATAAAATGAGACATTCTCCTTTACCAATAGTGTATCATTAGGATTTTGTTCTTATCAAAGTCTTTCATATGCTCTGACTTCAATTTTTTAAAAACACTAATGAAATTACTTCATTTAATTCTAAAACTTTACGTTTCCCTTTTAATTAGTCTACTGCCATAAAAATCACTTAAACAGTAAAAGGGTAATCTGAGAATCTCATATAAATTTTAACTAGATTTTCACAATTATTCAGATTCCTATCAGAGTTACCTGAATCTGTCCCCTACCCACTGTGTTCCTTTTAAAAGGATAGTTCTAAATTGTACATAGGGATTCCTTTTTTTTTTTTTTGAGAGGTTTTCACCATAGGGCGCGTGCGCTCGCCAGACAGACAGAGAGAGACATAGAGACAGAAAGCGAGAAATCACCCCCCAGGGGGAATGGTCACGCTGCAATCCCTTCTCCTCCATTCTCCTCCCGGGATCTTGGGCACGCACACACACGTGACCGGCGTGAGTTCTAAGCCACTGGATCCAGGACGCAAACCGTAGTCGACTACGTGGGAGTCCAGCGACATAGCCATTACGCTAACTGCTGGTTCCCGATAGGGATTCTTAAAAGCATAGCTTCACTAAATATTTTTAGTCTAATCAAAAGTAGTTTACCTCTTAGGACAGGTTTTAAAACTAAATTTTATGCCTTTACCAGATACAATCTATAATTTACCTATCTACCTACCTACCTATCTACTTAACCATCCAATCCCTGTATTGTGGTGGTGTTTAAGGTTTCTGCCATACTGCATGTCCAGGACTCGAACCATGGTCAGCCATGTGGGAGGCCAGCAACCTAACCATTATGCAATCTGTTGGTTCCACACCCACCATGTCTTTCAAGCCATCAGGTCCAGGACTTAAACCACAGCTGGTCATGTGGGGTCCAGCCACCTTAACCACCATACCAAGCTGTTCATGTGTCAGAGAGAAGGAAAGTGAGAACTTCCAGGGGGAATGGACACACTACAATCCTTTCTCCTCCCTTCTCTCTGGATTTGGAGCACACATGCACATGCACACACCTTGATTTTCAAGTCACCCATTCCAAGACTTGAACTGGAGTTAGACATGTGGGAGAGTCCAGTACCTTAACCACCGTGCCACCTACTGGCCCCTCCAATCCCTGTTCAAACATATAAGCAGTTTCTTCCCCCAATAACCATTATCTCTTTAGATTTAAACCATTAGTCTTCAAAACAGAAAATGTGTATTATAAAAAAAAAAAAAAAAAAAAACCTTGGGGGCACCGCAGTT
>NW_006159807.1:3467688-3497325 GCF_000334495.1 Tupaia belangeri chinensis | reverse complement strand
GATTGCAGCGTGGCCATCCCCCCTGGGGGGTAATTTCTCACTTTCTGTCTCTCTCTGTCTTTCTGGCAAGTGCACGCGCCCTATAGCAAAAAACTCTTCCCAAAAAAAAAAACAAACTATGCATGGATTTCAAAACTTTTTGCATCAATATAAATTTATATCTTAAAATTCAATTTTTCTGCACACTTTTTAAAGCCCCTCATAGTTTCTTTAAAAAAAAAACAAAGGCAAGGGATGTCATACATAGCATTCAAGATAGTGAGGTTTTCTCTGAGGAAAGGCAGAGCTGCGATGGGGAAGATACCTAGGGGTCTTGAAAAAGTACATCATGAAACCATTACACATGTGGCTGGTCCCAGTGCCTAATGGTTAAGGGAGCTGATCTCACATTCTCATAGCAGTCTAAATCTAGTCTCAGCAGCTTGAAAAACATACCTAGTACACATACATGCATGTCCCCAAATTTTGATAGGATGGAAAATCAAGAAAAGACTATGTGTGACCACATTCCACTGGGGGTGGGGGTGGTTTCAGTCCCTCTAGTTAGTGAATGTACCTTCTGGCAATTTTTTTTGCCATAGGGCACAAGGTGTGCTCACCAAAAAGAGATAAAAAGCAAGAAATCATTCCCTAGGGGGGATGGAGACACACCACAACCCCTTTTCCTCCTCTTGGGATTTTGGGTACACATGTACACATGCACAGCATGAATTTTAAGCCGCTGGATCTTGGTCTCAAACCAAGGTCAGCCATGTGGGAGTTTAGCTATGTAACCATTTATGTCATCTGCTGGTCCCATACTTTCTGGCAATTAAAAAAAAAGAAAAAAACACTGTATGGATTTCAAAACTTTCCTGCACCAAAATTAATTCATACTTTAATTCCATTTTCCAAAAAAATTTCTCAAGTCTCCTTGTATAATTGCTCCCCTCTCCAGTTTAAAATTAATCTTTTATTAACCTTCCTTTTTTAACAGCAGTTTTCCAAATTATCTTCAAAGCTTTTCGGCCCATTTGGAGATTATACATTAATAAGATTATTCTTCCTATTAAATCTAGACAATACAAAAGCTTTTACAGGATACACACACATATGAACATGACTGGAAATGACTACTCTTCTCATATGTCTAATTATTTTATTTTATATTCTTATCATAAATATGTGAGAAAAGGATTAAGTGACCTGCAATTAATATAAAGCAAACAGTGAAATATAAGCTCCACCTTATTAAATCTAAAGTACTAGAAAAGTCTGTGTTAGGAGAACAGTGTATGGGGCCAGCAGGTGGTGTGGTGGTTAAGGTGCTGGACTCCCACATGGCCAACCCCAGTTCAAGTTCAGGCGGCCTGCTTTCTCATTTTCTTCCCCCTGCCTCCCCTCTCTCTGGTGGATGTACATGTCCTATAGCAAATTAAAAAATAATAATAAATATAATGCTTTTTAAAAAGAGAACAGTGTTCTATTCTATTGGGTAATAGTGACAGCTAACCCACAAGATTTACTACATCTTTTAAAAATTTACTTATTTACTTTTTAGTTTTATTTATGATGGAGAGTACCTGTGCATAAGAGAGTGTGAGAGAAGCACCCTTGACAGTCATACCTATGCCACAATCCCCTCTCCCCAGTCCTCTTAGACAAGTGAACACAGTGACTCAACCCACAATCACTCATGTGGCTTTTGGCACTACAATTCAGCTTGCTACCTACTACACTGACAGGCTGGGCCAATTTACTACTACTTAGGCCCTATTGTAAGCACCTAACATTTATTAACTCATTTCATACTCCCAACTACGCTGAGATTAATATTGGGTCGTCAGAAAAGTCTGACACATTTTTGCATTAAAAAAAAAAAAAAAAGAGGGAACCAGCAGTTAGCGTAATGGCTATGTCGCTGGACTCCCACGTAGTCAACCACGGTTCGCATCCCGGACCCGGTGGCTTAAAACTCACGCCGGGCGCACGTGCGTGCATGCCCAAGATCCCGAGAGGAGAATGGAGGAGAAGGGACTGCGGCGTGACCATTCCCCCTGGGGGGTGATTTCTCGCTTTCTGTCTCTATGTCTCTGTCTGTCTGGCGAGCACACACGCCCTATAGCAAAAAAAAAAAAAATCTCTCCGAATAAAGAAAAAAGAGAAAAAAGAAAGAAAAGAAAAAAAAGTGTCATGACTTTTCCAATGACCCAATATTTTCCCCCTACTCCCTAGATAAGAAAACAAAGAAGTGTTAATATTAACAGTTTGCCTAACGTCAAACAGTTAAAAAGTGGATGGAGTCAGGACATAAGAAAATTACAGAAAAACATTCTGTAGGTATTACAGTCATTTCCCTACCAGGACCAATTCACAAGAATAGCTACTTTAAGATAGCTTCCACTAGTTATGGATACATGATTTTTTTTTTTAAGTTTATTTATTTCACAGACAAGTTAAACAAAAACAGCATGCCTCAATAAGCTCCTGGCACAGTGATCCATTCCCAGCATCACCTGGGCCCATACCGTGGTCACATGCATGCCTGGTGCACTTAGGGATATCTCTGGATATGAACCCATAACCTTCCAATACGGGTCAGTCTTACAAAGTGTTGTGTTCTATATCACACTATTGTTCACCCCCAGAATATACAAGAATTGATATTTGATTAAATCAAATTAATGTGACTTTCAAAATCTAGAAGGACAAAGAAAATCTAGTATATTCATACAAAGAAATATTATCCAGACTTAAACAAGAAAAACCTGTCACATGCTACATAAACTTCAAGGACATTTTACCAAGTGAAATAGGCCAGTCAACAGGAAAAATGCTGTATGGTTCCACAAATACCAGTTGTCTAAAGTAGTAAAAACCAGGCCAGCAAGTAGTGTGGTGGTTAAGGTGTTGGTTCCCACATAGCTCACTCTGAGGTTCGAGTCCTGTACCGGGTGGCTTGAAAATCACCCTGGGAATGTGTGCAAAATCCTGAGAGGAGACTGGAAGGGAAGGGAATAATTTCTCACTTTCCCTTTCTCTCTCCAGCAAGCACATTCCCTCTATGGCAAAAATCAATCAATCAAACAAACAAATCAGGAACTTCCAAAATCTAAAACCTTCAGAACATGAGTTATTTAAAATAGCATGAGTTATTTATAGTAGTTTCAAGGTAACTACAGGTTACTATATTTTAAATGGACGTTTCTCCAGAATTAATTACACACATTTACCTACTTTGCTTAGCAGGAAGCCCAGAATATTATTTAACCTTTGTGTAATAACTATAATTTATTATTTAAAATAATTTACATAAAATTTTAGACAAACACTAGAACACTGCACTAAAGATGTCCAGAATTCTAGTTGTTTCTTGTATCTGTTTCCCCACCTTTTTAGCAATTTTGGTGTATCAACTCTCTCCACTCCCCATTTCTTCTATTTTTTTTTTTTTTTTTTTTTTTTTGGAGAGATTTTTCACTACAGGCGCGTATGCTCACCAGACAGAGAGAGACATAGAGACAGAAAGCGAGAAATCACCCCCCAGGGGGGATGGTCACGCCGCAATCCCTTCTCCTCCATTCTCCTCTCGGGATCTTGGGCACGCACGCACACACGCCCAGCGTGACTTTTAAGCCACCGGGTCCAGGACGCAAACCGCGGTCGACTACGTGGAAGTCCAGCGACATAGCCATTACGCTAACTGCTGGTTCCCCCCATTCCTTCTAATGCACATCTTTAAAGCCAGTTTCAAACTTGGAAATCAGTCAGCATTGCTAATACTGTATACAAACATTAGCTAAATAAATTAAGCCTCAAGAAAGTATCTGAGGCTACTTAAGAAATCCAAACTCCCAAAATAAAGATGGCCACAATGGCTATACCTTCTCCAGCACAGGCTCTCACAATGTTTCCTTAAAGGATACTTAAGTATCAGCAGAGAAATTGAATATATAGGAACCCAGGTCCTCATTTAAATCAGAACAGCTCATTAAGATCAGTTTTAGAGGCCAGCAGATGGCATAATGGTAAGGGCGCTGACTCCCACATGGCTGACCACAGTTTGCGTTGGGACCCAGTGGCTTGAAACTCACACCAGGCGAGTGTGCCCAAAATCCCAAAAGGAGAATGGAGGAGAAGGGACTGCAGTGTGGCCATCACCCATGGGGGCTGATTTTTCACTGTCTGATTCTCTGTCTCTATGGTGAGCAAACATGCTCTATAGCAAAATCCCCCCCCCCAAAAAAAAAAGATTAGTTTTATACACTGGAGATCCACTTAGAACTTCATCTTAGAAAAGGGTTGTATTCAAGCACTGGACTAAAACTATGCCCTACCATGGCTCCTGTAACTCATTTCCCCTCATTAAAAAAATACACTGGGCCGGTGGCATGGACGTAAACGTGCTGAATCTCCCATGGTCAACTGTATGAGTAGAATCCCAGACATGGCAGCTTGACTATCACGCAGAGTGCGTGTGCATGCATGCCTAAAATACCAAGAGGGGACTGCGGCATGGCCATCCCCCTTGGGAGGTAATTTCTCTCTGTCTCTCTCTCTCTAGTGAGCATATATGCCCTACAGCAAAACTGAAAAAATAAAGTAAAATAAAAAACAATGCCTTTGGCGCAGCCACAATAGTGCAAGTAGCAGGCATATTTTCTGATAAGGAATATTTATAACACTTGCTGTGGATTAGTAACACTCCTAATTTGGGTTGATATCACCAGTTAGGAAATGGTGCTTTACAATAATTCATTAAAGCACACCTATGCATCACTTCAAACAGTTATTTCTAGTTACGTTACTACTGTCAATGTTTTCTATTTTCCCTTGTGTCTTCTAAGTAATTTTTTTTTGCCATTTTTGCTATATAAAAGAACACTTAGTCAACGTGTGTGCTGGCTATTACAAAGAATGTAAACTAAACCCAAAGGCTTAATCTTGACAATTTTAGAATTTGAAATTTTTTCCTTTTGTCCTCAAAGTTTAATGTACTCAATTCAAATACTTACTGAGCAACTATCATAAATAAAAATCACAGCCTAAATACATCAATCAGGATGAGTGAGCTTGTGTTAGAGTAACAAACAATCCCAAAATTTCAATGGCTTGACTAAACGTTTTTTAAAAAACAGAGTTTAGTTTATAGGATGCTTTGCTTGCCGTAAAAACAGAGACAGTGAGAAATCACGCCTCCCCACAAGGGGGGATGGTGACCTCACAATCCCTTTTCAACCATTCTCCTCTCAGGCTTTTGGGCGTGCACACACATGCACCCGGCATGAGTTTTAAGCCGTTGGGTCCAGGACTAGAACCATAGTCGACTACGTGGGAGTTCAGCGATGAAATAATTATGCCGTCTACTGGTCCTCAAAACAAAATTTCGATTCTCATTAATTTTACATATCAAATTCAGACTGCTCCTAACAGTCTTCAAGGAACTGAGGCTCCACTCGACACCTGCCTGCCTTGGCAAAGGCATGTATACTCTTAAACTTTCACTCATATTTTACTGGTCACAAAAAGGCACATGGCCAGGACTGACTTCAAGAATTACTAAAGGCAATCTACCATGTGCTGGTAACAAATGGGCTATTCATGAAGAATCAAAACTCCCAAGTCCACCTGCTAATCAAATATTCAATCTACTCTTCTTCCCATAGGCAACATACTCCTCTCCCCTTCTTGCAGGTGACCAAAATAGCCAATGCAGTCACAGCATCGAGCTCAAACAACAAGATCTATATGTGATATGGTAATAACTTTGATATCAGGTTCAGATGTGGTCTTCAAGAAGACATATTTACTAAAACAAGTCATGTATCTCCCTTCACACATACAATACAGAATAACAGAATAAGGTTAAGTATAACCATAAAAAACATTCCTATTCAAAAACATGAAAAGAGAATGTGCTCACTGGTTCATAGCAACTTCTAACTCCATTTGAACAGATAATGCAAGGGCTCTATGCCACAGATGGTGGAAAATGCTCTGACTGATCTTAGGGAGTTGTTTTTCAGTCCACTGTTGTGTGTATGTCTCTTGGCTGTGCTCTCTGAAGACTTTTCCTGGCTCTTCCACAAGTGGACACCAAAGAGTGTACCTTCTCAGCTGAACAGAGTTCTCAGCAGATGGAAGGTTAAGGAGGAAAGTCATTAAGTCTCAATCAGTTAAACTTTTTATTTTTCTCAGACTTATCCATGTTTCTCTGTGTGTGTGTGTATGTGTGTGTACTTGACTATACAACTCCCTAAAAATTTTTTAAGATTCCCTATCTGATTCTAGCCAGTTCCAAATGCCAGTGCCCAGAAGCACAGCTTTTTTCCTAAAATGTACCTAAGATTTACTACAGTTCCTTGCTTTCTTGTCCCATGAGACTGTGTCTACTCTCTGCTGAACTGTGGTACCTTGAGCTTATCTGACTTTAATAGGGACAAAGTACACTGCAGTAGGTGGACTTGGGAGTTTTGATTCTTCATAAATAGCCCTTTAAGCCTCTCTTCCCTCACCTAACAGAAAAGCACCACTCCCCAGTAGACCTTTACTATGAGTCACCTTAATCCATTCAGAAATTTTAACAGGAATTATGGTCATAACTTTGATTGGATCCTTACCAAAAGACTGAGATTATTTGTTCAAAAGCCTACTCAGGGGCCAAGCAGTTAGTGTACTGGCTATGTCACTGGACTCCCATGTAGTTGACCGCGGTTTGCGTCCCGGACCCAGTAGCTTAAAACTCACGGCGGGCGTGTGTGTGTGCGTGCGTGCCCAAGATCCTGGGAGGAGAACAGAGGAGAAGGGAAAGAATCAAAACTCCCAAGTCCACCTGCTAATCAAATATTCAATCTACTCTTCTTCCCATAGGCAACATACTCCTCTCCCCTTCTTGCAGGTGACCAAAATAGCCAATGCAGTCACAGCATCGAGCTCAAACAACAAGATCTATATGTGATATGGTAATAACTTTGATATCAGGTTCAGATGTGGTCTTCAAGAAGACATATTTACTAAAACAAGTCATGTATCTCCCTTCACACATACAATACAGAATAACAGAATAAGGTTAAGTATAACCATAAAAAACATTCCTATTCAAAAACATGAAAAGAGAATGTGCTCACTGGTTCATAGCAACTTCTAACTCCATTTGAACAGATAATGCAAGGGCTCTATGCCACAGATGGTGGAAAATGCTCTGACTGATCTTAGGGAGTTGTTTTTCAGTCCACTGTTGTGTGTATGTCTCTTGGCTGTGCTCTCTGAAGACTTTTCCTGGCTCTTCCACAAGTGGACACCAAAGAGTGTACCTTCTCAGCTGAACAGAGTTCTCAGCAGATGGAAGGTTAAGGAGGAAAGTCATTAAGTCTCAATCAGTTAAACTTTTTATTTTTCTCAGACTTATCCATGTTTCTCTGTGTGTGTGTGTATGTGTGTGTACTTGACTATACAACTCCCTAAAAATTTTTTAAGATTCCCTATCTGATTCTAGCCAGTTCCAAATGCCAGTGCCCAGAAGCACAGCTTTTTTCCTAAAATGTACCTAAGATTTACTACAGTTCCTTGCTTTCTTGTCCCATGAGACTGTGTCTACTCTCTGCTGAACTGTGGTACCTTGAGCTTATCTGACTTTAATAGGGACAAAGTACACTGCAGTAGGTGGACTTGGGAGTTTTGATTCTTCATAAATAGCCCTTTAAGCCTCTCTTCCCTCACCTAACAGAAAAGCACCACTCCCCAGTAGACCTTTACTATGAGTCACCTTAATCCATTCAGAAATTTTAACAGGAATTATGGTCATAACTTTGATTGGATCCTTACCAAAAGACTGAGATTATTTGTTCAAAAGCCTACTCAGGGGCCAAGCAGTTAGTGTACTGGCTATGTCACTGGACTCCCATGTAGTTGACCGCGGTTTGCGTCCCGGACCCAGTAGCTTAAAACTCACGGCGGGCGTGTGTGTGTGCGTGCGTGCCCAAGATCCTGGGAGGAGAACAGAGGAGAAGGGATTGAGCCATGGTCATCCCCCCTGGGAGGTGATTTCTCGCTTTCTGTCTCTCTGTCTCGCCCTGTCTGACCAGCACACGCGCCACGCCCTATAGCAAAAACCTCTCAAAAAAAAATAAATAAATAAAAAAGCTTTCTCAGTATGTCTCTTACTGATTAGAGATGAGAAGCAGTTCTTTTAATTCTACAAATCCCCAAATTTTTGAACTCTTTATTGTTTCTCATTCCCACTTGCAAATAAGTCAATCATTTTCCAGCTCATCACTTTCTTATAATACCTTGTCAAATGGAGCCAACAGCAGCTAAAATACAATGGTTCCCAATTTGTCACATAAAGCTACAAATGCATTGAGTATGTTACTTGCTTTCCAAATTATTGTCAAGTTATTTTGATCTTTTATCCCCCTTCCCATTTATATTAGTCCATCTTTTTTTTTTTTTTTAATTTGGTCTTCCATATGAGGAGGGAGTACCCTCACCAGTCTTCACCCAACATGGGTATTCCCAGAAAAAAACTAGAAATATTAGACAGACAATACTGATGACTACCATATTCTATTTTTTAAAATCACAATTTAAAACAAACTGTTTTCAAGGAATTGTCTTTTAAATTTTCTTTTTCTTTCCTAATGTAAATCTAGTTCAAAAAGCAAATAAAATGATAAAGTGGTACACATACTATTTGAGAAAACTGCTACTACTAACTAGACAAAATATAATAGTAACTCTTAGCCAAATAAAATTTCTTTACCATAGAATATAATTTTTTTCCCAACAGTTTCTGAAGATTTGGTAAAGCAATTGAAAAGATGTGAACAGAACTTAAATATGACTCCGTTTTCTTCATTTTGACAAACAAGTACTTTAAATCCTCTTTCAAACTTCTCTTGTCAAGCCTTCCTGAGTGGTTTCTGCTGCTCAAACAAGCATAGACTGAAAGAAAATTAAATGGGAGTGGAAAGGCCACACTGAGTCCTCAAAAGTGGGGAAAGAAGAAAGCAAAGAGGGGAATAATGTTAAATGAAACAAAGACGTTTCAACCAATTTCTAAAAAAAAAAAAAAATCCTTAGAACTTTCTTAACTTACTGACACTTAACAGTAGCAAAAAAGTCACTTGCCTACAAATTTATCCAAACTAAAAGGCCTTCCTTCAAAACTTAAAGCTGTGCTTTCACAGCTCTAAGGCTGAAATCCTTTCTCCTAAAAAGAAACACTTAGCTTCTATTCTATCCTCACTTAAGTGTTAAAAAATTCTGGTGTATTAGCTGAATTACAGGTCATTCTGTGAATTTAAATACTTTTAAATGTTAAGTGACAAAAAAACTTTTAAAAAGCATCACAAAGAGGGAACCAGCAGTTAGCGTGATTCCCACGTAGTCGACCGACCGCAGTTCGCGTCCCAACCTGGTGGCTTAGAACTCACGCCAGGGGCGTGCCCAGGATCAGAGGAGAATGGAGGAGAAAGGATTGCGTTGTGACCATCCCCCGTGGGGGGTGATTTCTCGCTCTCTGTCTGGCAAGCGCACGTGCCCTATAGCGAAAACTTCCCCAGGAAAAAAAAAAAAAGGCAGCACAAAGAGGAACTTATGTAAATATAACTGCAAATTCTGCTTAGGGAATAAATGTACAGGAATATAAATGGACTGGTTTCATATAGCAGCTAGAAATCTGTTTTATAAATGGGTGTTCTAACTTTTTAATGATGAGTCTAGGATAAAATAAGCTCTTTTTAATAACGTTTTCCCATTAATCAAATAAATAGTATCACCTACTAAAACATTATCATAAAAGAATATCTTAGAAACGGTGTAAAAAAAAAAAGGTACCTGTTTTTCTTATGCTAGTGTAGTAGTTAATTTACCATCCCCTCTTAACCCCCTCAATTTCCCCAAATGTCTTACTTTTTAATAACTCCTCTGCTCAGTTTACTCACATGATTTCAACCACCTAGCACTTCTTTTTTTTTTTTTTTTGGAGGGTTTTTGCTATAGGGTGTGTGCAGGGAGAGACAGAGAGACAGAAAGTGAGAAATCACCCCCCCAGGGGGGATGGCACGCCCCAACCCCTTCTCCTCCATTCTCCTCTCCAGATCTTGGGCTCGCATGCACATGTGCCCGGTGTGAATTTTTAAGCCACCAGGTCTGGGTCGCGCGAACCGTGGTCGACTACATGGGAGTCCAGCAACATAGCCATTACGCTAACGCTGGTCCCCGCCTATCACTTCTATACTACAGAATTCCAGACCTTTGTCCTGAGCTCTGTTCCTACTACCAAGTCATTTCTACCTAGCACCATAAATTCAACACATTTAAACTGCTATCACTTTGCCAGTGCTAATTCAGCTACCCTTTACAACTCTGCCAATTACATGACCTTTCTTAAAACATGGATTTCTCTCTTTTATTTCCAACAGCTAATTACCAATCCTGTAAATTCACCCTTTGGAATGTCTAGTATTCTTACTATCTTACTTTAACTACTTTATCCTTATATAGACATAAGAGAAATAGCCTCCTCTCTTCTTCAGAGCCAGTTCCCATTCCAATCTATTTCTGAAATACATTCAAGTTCTGATCAAGGCCATTCCACCGTTCAAAAGCTTGCAAAGCCTCAAGCTAAGTTAAAAACAGTAAAATCTGAGACTAGCAGATGATGTAATGGTTATGTAACAGGACTCCCACGTAGTCCACCAAGGTTCGAGTCCCAGACCTTGTGGCTTGAACCTCAGGTTGCACGTACATGCACGAGTGCCCCAAATCCCAAGAATGGAGAAGGGATTGTGGTGTGGCCACTCGCCCAGGTGATTTCACGCTGTCTCTCCAGAGAGCAGATGCACTCTATAGCAAAAATCTCTCTTTTTAAAAAAAGAAAAAAAGCAGGTGGCGCGGTGGTTAAGGTGCTAGACACTCCCACATGGCTAACCACAGTTCAAGTCCTGGACCTGGTGGCTTGCTTTCTCAGTTTCCCTCTCTTTCTGGTCAAATTAAATGAATGAATAAATAAAAATTAAATAATTCTTTAAAAAAGAAAACAAAATGGTAAAATCCTGAGCAACAAAATTCAGCATTCTCCATTCCCTCATTGTATTTACTCAAGTTCTACCAAGGACTAGTGAAACAGTTCAGATTTCTATTCATGCTATTATAACATCTCTCCAAGTAGTTCCTCACAATTAACCCGATGAAAAGTACCCATTTCCACAGATGTATAATCTAAAAAGGAAAGAAAAAAATTCCTTTCTTAAACAGATTTTCCACAGGATTTCTCAGAAATACTGAACATGCTAATAAGCATTTTCCTAAAATTACAATGCCTATTAATATGTTAAAAAGTTTTGGGTTAAAATGTTAAGCTACTAAACTGTCTCCTGGATAGGATGACTCTGCTCTCATTTACTTTGCTTTCTGTCTTACTAGTAACCATCTCTATTCTTCTACCAATAAAAATCAACTTCCCCATTCAAGTTGTCCCTTCTCTACAAAGTTACCCCCTGACAACTGGAGCAGTCTTTGATCTTCTTTATCTCTGGCACCACACAATTTTTTCTTTTTCTTTTTTTTTTTTTTTGAGAGATTTTTCGCTATAGGGCACATGCGCTCGCCAGACAGACAGAGACATAGAGACAGAAAGCGAGAAATCACCCCCCAGGGGGAATGGTCACGCCGCAATCCCTTCTCTTCCATTCTCCTCTCAGGATCTTGGGCACACACACACACGCACACGCACCCGGCGTGAGTTCTAAGCCACCGGGTCTAGGACACGAACTGCGGTCAACTACGTGGGAATCCAGCAACATAGCCATTACGCTAACTGCTGGTTCCCAAACCACACAATTTTCTGTACCATGTAATTTAGTAATATAATGTATTGCATTGATTTATATTGTGAATCATACTCCAGTTTATTATTACTGTGTATGTCTTAAATATCCCCAATGAATTGGTAAAGTTTCTTGGAAATACTAAGAAGCAAATGTTTTTTCTTCTTTTTCCATTTATTTTCAAGGACATACTTCTTATACAGACCACACAATATCAAAAAAAAGTACTACTTTTTTGACTAAATACATTTTACACTAAGAAACTTGTGCACCTTCTCTCTTCTGTCAAGTTCTCAAGCCTACCATCCCTTTGTCCAAATAAGGCTGTCAAAATGCAGTAAGCACCAATGTCATTTATTAAAAATTTGGGATTGACTCCCTGATCTGATGGTTAACACAACTGAATCCCATATGGCAGTCCACACAGTTTGAGTCCCAGACTCAGTGGCTTGAAAAACACACAAGGCATGTGTGCCAAAAATTCCAAAAGGGGAGTAGGTAGCGTGGTGGTTAAGGCACTAGACACATGGCCGACCACGGTTCGAGTTCCGGATTTGGCAGCTTGCTTGCTTGCTTACTTTCTCTCTCTCTCTCTCTGTCTCTCCCTGGTCAAATTAAAATAAATGAATAAATAAAATTAAATAATTTTTTTAAAAATTCCAAAAGAAGGAATGGAGGGCAATGACCACTCCCCATTGGGAGTGATTTCTCCTTTCCTTCGTTCTAGCTAGCGCAAGTACCCTCTAGCACAATTTAGGAAAAAAAAAAAGGTATATGGCTTCCCTTTTGTATACAAGAAAAACCAAGAACACTTCATTGCAGTTTAGTGTTGACTGGCTATCCTCTAAAATTTACTAACTACTTCATGATACAGGATATAAAGTGGGCAAATAGCCTAAACACTCAAAATCCATCTCCAAGGCTTCACAGAACTGTAAAATCCTGTTTTCACTTGTGAACCAAGTTAAGTAGTCACACTCTATCCAAGCTATTACTATGAATAAGCCTCAATAAGTAAACCAAAAACCAGAGTAGATTTTAGCACTAAAATTTAAGTCCAATCTTATTTCTATGTTAAATTTCTTTAAAATCTTTAAAATATTTTTAATACATAATTTTCAATCATTAAAAACGTGGGAATAAAACATTTCAAAAGATTATTAGAGCAAATCTCAAATACACACCCAAGTAAAATCATACAACATACTCCAATGTACTCCTTACTCAGTTTCAACAAGCTGTGGGACAATTATTGTTTTACCTATAACCTAAACTGCTGCCGTATTATTTTGAAATAAAATCCCAGATATAACATTATACCCACAAATATTTCATTATGTATTGCTCAAAAATAAAGCACTTACATTCTTAAAATCGTTCATCGTGTTATCCTTAGAATACATACATGAAATCTATAGTGTTAAAAGACTGAGTCAAATCACCTTAATACTAAATCCCCTCATATGCAGGCAAGACAAACATAAAATTTGCTAACTGGTCCCCTCTCCAAAAGGTCCCCTCCCCAACAGGTTTATAGGTTAGTTTCTGAAATATAATTCTAAATGGCAAGGATCTTTAAAAAGCTACAAATTTAACCCAATTGAGAGTGGTAGAAAATAAATACCATGCATTTCACATGTCATTTCAGAAGCAAATAGGCAAATGTTACAACACACATTAACACAGAAATCTTTTTATCCTATAGCTATTACTGATAATCTGTTCATTTATCCATTCTCAAAGGAATAAAACACAGGAAGATGATTAAGAAGCTGCTTATTCAAAAGTATATAAATATATTAAGTACAACACAAAGGAAAGGAAACAAGTGCTATAAAGCAGTAATTTAAGGCAGAGGGCAAGACTACAGGATGAGATGCTATGTGAGCTGAGCTACGCCTTGAGAGATGTCAACTAGGTTACTTCTCTATGTCCCTGTATTCCTGCTCCTGAAGTGCAGTAGTTCAATGTTAATATACATTTACAAGAGTACTTAAAACATGTACATAAAATATGGAATTAACATACAAGTTTATTTTGGTGCAAAATTTTTAAACCTATACAGTTTTTTCATAATACACACTTTCCACAAACTTTTTGGAAACCCCTAAGATTAGAATAGCTTGCATGTCTATATAACCCAATGGTTCTCAAGGGGAGGAAGGATGACGCCTGCCAAGGGACATATGGCAATGTCTTAAGCCGTTTTTTGTTAAAACTTTCAGGTAGAGGATGCTACCAGCACCCAATAGTAGGATGTCAGGGATGCTGCTAGGCATCCTCCCATACAGAAGACAGCCCCACACAAAGAATCATCAGATCCAAAATATCAGTAGTGCACAATTGAGAAGTTCTGGCCTAATGTGTAAGGTTATGAGTACTTCAGTGCAAAAAGTAGCACATTCATTTATTTTATCTCCAGTATTTATTATGGTACACAGTAGGAGTTCTGTACATATTTAAAGACTTAACAGACCTTGATTTAAAGGCAATGGAAGAAAACTGAAGATTTTAAAGCAGGTATTAAAAACTTATCTGTGTTTATAAAAATGTGATGTAAAGGACATACTGAACTACTTATTTATTTACTTACTTATTTTAATTTGACCAGAGAGGCACAGAGCAAGAAAGCAAGACAGCTAGAGAGGGAAATGAGAAAGCAAGCTGCCAGATGCAAGACTCAAACCGCGGTTGGCCATGTAGGAGTCCAGCAGCCTTAGCCACCATACCACCTGCCAGCCCCTGAATTTTAAACATCTTCCAAAATTAAAACTATCTTATAACAAAGAAATCTTTTTTTTTTTTCCCTCAAGATTTCTGCCATAGGGTATGTGTACTTGCCAGAGACACAGATACAGAGACAGTGAGAAGTCACCTCTGGATAGCCACAACACAATTCCTTCTTCCCCATTTGCCTCTCAGGATTTGGGGCACACATGCACAAGCGCTTGGTATGTTTTTCAAGCCACCAGGTCTGGAACTTGAACTGGGGAGTCAGCCATGTAAGATCCAGCACCTTACCCACTATGCTACCTGCTGGCCCCTGATGGAGGAGGAGGTTGGCTTCTAAATGTAAATACTTCAAATATACATGATTAGTCTAGGAAAAAAATATTAACATGTCTGTATAAGGTTACCCACAGCAGAATTATCTTAAATGATTGAAAATAAACACCCAGCGGAGCAGGGAGAACACAGCCAAGGGGCTGCAGCTGGCTGCCGTAACACAAAAGTGGGGAAAAGATGTGGGTTTTTGGTTATAGGTCCCTGATCTGGAAGGTGGACTTCCCCTATCAGGACAAAATGGTCGGATACATCACAGCACGACTTCAGCAGGCGTTTCTGGCAGCGCAGCAGCACAACCACTGTGGGGTCCCAGGCAAGCCTGGAAGAGTTGTGACTCTTGTTGAAGATCCTGGGGGTTGTGTATGGGGGGTTGCTCATAGATTGCCAGTAGGAAAGGAAGAAGAAGTAGTAAAAGCATACCTTGACTTCAGAGAGAAAGAAGGCTAGAGAACCACAACAGTTGTTTTTTTATCCAAAAAAATCCCACAACAAAACCATTCACTGTGTTGCTATATATTGGAACTTGTGATAATCCTAATTATCTTGGTCCTGCATCTCTAGAAGACATTGCTAAGCAAATTTTTAATGCATCTGGTCCAAGTGGAAGAAATACAGAATATCTATTTGAACTGTCAAATTCTATTAGGAACCTTGTACCCGAAAAAGCAGATGAACTTCTTTTCTCTTTGGAAAAATTAGTAAAGGAACATTTAGAAGGAAAATAGAACCTCAATTCCAAATGAAGACCCAATCATTGACTTTTCCTAAACAAGCAGAGCTTTTAGTCTTCAGATACTCTTTTGGGCCATTGCTAAGAATAAGATAGTTCTATTACTTCTGATATATCAAGAGATCTAACATAAAAATTTTAAATTCAGAATACAGTATGGTATAATTTCAGAAAATATATAGGTATAGTAATATTTGTAAATGCATCGTTCCACCATACTCTGTACATTCAAAAAACTGGTAACAATGGATAACTCTAGAGAGGAGAACTAAGAGGCTAAGGGAAGGGAGGGCCAGATGGGTGGTACAGCAGTAATACACTGTTCAAGCAATACTGGATCCAAATGGAAGATTTTAAGTTCTCTAGTGGACTGCCACAAACTAGACACTCTCACCTGTGACCTGGCTAGCTGGGAAGGCTGGGGGTGGGAGTCATGCTATTGAGGATGCTTATCTTTGTGTGTCTCACTCTCACAAAAGCAATAAAGCTCAAAAAATAAAGGAGAGAGAGAAAAGACCAACTTTTTACTGATCACATCCTTTTATATCTTCTGAATTTGTATCCAATATTAGCATTTGCTATTCAAAATATTCTTTTTTAGAATTATTTTTTATTTTATTTATTCATTTACTTATTTTATTTTGACCAGAGAGACACACACAGAGAGAGAGACAAAGTGAGAAAGCAAGCCACCAGATCCAGGACTTGAACCATAGTTGGCCATATGGGAATGTCCAGCGCCTAAACCACCATACCACCTGCTGGTCCCTCAAAATACATTCTTTTTTTTTTTTTTTTTGGAGAGATTTTTCACTGTAGGGCGCGTGCACTCGCCAGACAGAGAGAGACATAGAGACAGAAAGCGAGAAATCACCCCCCAGGGGGGATGGTCACGCCGCAATCCCTTCTCCTCCATTCTCTTCTCGGGATCTTGGGCACACACGCACACGCGCCCGGCGTGAGTTTTAAGCCACCAGGTCCAGGACGCGAACCGCGGTCGACTACGTGGGAGTCCAGCGACATAGCCATTACGCTAACTGCTGGTTCCCTCAAAATAAATTCTTAAAAGAAAAAATTTATTGCAAAGATGAAAAAGGAATTAAAAACACATTTGCTATTTTAACAACAACATACAAGACCAGTAAGAGCCAGACTAACAAAATGAGAATGGAGAGGAAGAAGAGACCACAAAAATAGCGGAAAGAATCAAAAGGAGTGCAGTGGTTACGATATGTGCATTGCGACCAGGTCCCATATGGCTGACTAGTTTGAATCCAGGTCCTGCCAGCTTCAAAACCACAACATGGAGCCAGTCAGTGGTGTGATGGCTAATGTGACCAGATCCCACATGGTTAACCGTATAGTTTAAGTCCTGGACACAGCAGCTTGGAAAGCATGCCAGGTGAGTGTGCATGTATGCCCAAAATCCCAACAGGAGAATGGAGAAGGGACTGCAGTGTGGCCATTTCCCCTTGTGGGTTATTTCTCACTCCTCCCCCAACCTACCCTTGATTGCATCTGCTCTGTAGCAAATTTAAAACAGACAGACAGGGGCCAGCAGGTGGGTGGTATAGGAGTTAAAGCACTGGACTCCCACATAGCCAACCATGGTTTAAGTACTGGATTCACGAAGGGTGAGTGTGCATATGTGTCCAAAATCCTGAGAACAGAGAAGGGACTGAAGCATGACTATCCCCTCTGGGAAGTAATCTCAAGGTTTTCGTCTCTCTAGCAAGCACATACACCTTATAGCAAAATCTCTTTCAGAGAGACAGACATGCCACATGTGTATACATGTTCCAAATCCTGACAGGACAGGAGAAATGGAGAAAAAAGGACTGAGGTATGACCATGCCCCACTGGCAGTTGCTTTCTTCTTTGGCTAACACGAGACCTCTTTGGGGGGGGGGGTGGAAGAACCACCACCAAAAAGACCTGGAACTTTCCACCAGGGAACAGAAGTGTTAACACTGCACCTGCACTACAACAGCTAAAGGTAAATGAGAAAGAAAACCACATTTGCGCTACTTGTTCAAGTGAGCTGCAAGTACAGTTGCCAATTCTCTCACATTTCAATTTCCAATTCTCTCAGATGATCACTTCAAACCTTTTTAAACTTCTAACACCTGCCCCCCCTTCACCCATCTGCTTGTTTATCACAAAAGGACAGTACAAAAAATCTGACAAGAATTATCTTATCTTCTAATCAATGTATATACATACGTAAAGGTCTTTCCTATTATGTAATTATTCCCAATCCTGTTCCCAACGTTATACCTGTATCCTGTATTTTCTCTAGCTTGCCTTCTTAAAAAATTCTTCCATTCTACCATCTCTCTTGCATCATCAACTTTCCAATACTTTATTTTTAATTTGCTATATATAGAGAACATGTGCATTCACTGGAGACAGAAGAAAAATGAAAAGGCAAATTCCCCATGGGGACAGCCATGCCACAGTCCCTTTCCCTCCGCTTCTCCTTTGGGGTCTCTGCGTGTGCACACACCTGGTATATTTTCCAAGCCACCAGGTCCACACCTTGAACCACATAGCCAGCCGAGAGGGATCCAGTCACCTTCATCACATCACTGGCTGGCCCAATTTCCCACTCTTTATTGAAACATTATCAGAAAAGTCCTCCCTTGGCAAAGTCCACTTCAAGCTTCTATCTTCTACCTCAACCTACCTTGTTACAGGAAGGAGGGGAGGGGTTAAAAAAAAAATCTTTAACAACTTATAGTTAATATGTCATTCTTCCCTCTCCTTTTCTTCTTTTAAGTCACTATACTTGGGCTTTCCTCCCCAGCAGGCCACCAAAACCACTTGTTAAGGGTCACCAAAAACCACTCTCTTGCTAAATCCACTATCATTTTCTATTATCTTACATATCCTCTCCACAGTATCTGAAGAATTTTAAGCAAACCTTCCTACAATCTTAAGTAGCTTATTCACTTGGCTTCCCTATCACTTTCCTGGAAACTCCTTTTATTCCCTTTGCTGGCTAAGCCCTAAGATTTTACCCAAATTAGGGCTATTTTAAGTTTCAATTCCTCAATTTCTATTTGGTTCTTTTACAAATCTACAAAAATCATTTTTGTTACAGCAAGTGCTGTGGTGATTAAAGCACTGGATTCCCACATGGCCAACCGCAATTGGAGTCCCGGAACCCAGAGGCTTGAAAGTCATGCCAGACACATGTGCATGCATACCCAAAATCCCAAGAGGAGAATAAAGAAAGGACTGTGGCATGATCAACCCCTCTGGAGGGTGATTTCTCACTCTGGCAAGTATACACGCACCTATAGCAAAAATCTGTTTAAAAAAAAAAAAAAGGCACTCTAATGAAGATCTCACATCAGGTGATTTCCATTCTGTTATGTCCATTCAGAATTCTGATTTGCATTACTGTTACTGGCTATATTAAAGGGTGAATGTGGTTAATCATAAATTGAACATACTACTCTAGAAAGCAAATTAAAGAGAAAAATATTTAAAATGACATTGAGTAGCTACTCGTTAAAGATGCATTTAATGAGTTTATTCATTAGTTGACTTGAAAGTCCATGGTTTAAATCACATAGGTACATCAGAACAATTGGTTATAACATTTACTCATGTTAAATTAAATAGGTATTTCAGACTGCTAGATTATCCTTAAGGAATGGGTATCTGAGCACTAATTTCCACAGAATACTAATAACAAGTATGACCAAAAACATATTTTAAATGACTTAATTAATACTTTTTAAGTTTATTTCTTCCATGAGCAAGACAGAGATGAGAGTTTCCCTTCTTCTCTATAGATGCTACTGCTGCTTTTATTCTGATAATTATATACAGACTGATTGTAAAAGTCTTTTACAGATTATTCTATTACCTTTTTTTTTAAAGAGAGATTTTTACTATAGGTCACATGCGCTCGCAGGAGAGACAGACACACCGAGAGAATTTACCCCCCAGGGAAGATGGCCACACGGCAATCCCTGTCCTCTTGGAATTTTGAGCATGCACACACATGCTCCCAAACTGAGTTTTAAGTCACCGGGTCCGGAACTCAAACCATAGTCAACTACATGGGAGTTCAGCAACATAACCATTAGACCATCCGTAGGTCCTTCTATTGTCTTTCTTTAACCTATCATGAATTCATCTCCCGATTGTTGACTTTACTGGCTATTTTTCATAGATTTTTGCCTTTATCATGCATTTTGGAATTTTGGTATCATTTTTTTCTCTCTCTGTACTACGATTTCATGCTGATATTTTTGCAAGTTCCTCCATTAAGTCTCGCTGGCTGCAGAATCAGGTCTTATTCTGGTTTTAGTAGTAATATAATATAGATCACAAATCTAGACACTAAGCCAACAGTTCAATGATTCAGACTGGTTCAGATGCTGGTCACAAGACTGTATTGATGTCCTATTTCCTATGTCCTTGCTCATCTCTGTAAATCTTCTTTTAAGCCTTATCTAGGGTTAACAGACAACAGCAACCTTAAAAAAAAAAAAAAAAAAAAAAAAAAAAAAGCTCCTCTTTAACAAAAAGGAGCCTCTAGGTTTAAACAGTGAATCACCTCATGCGGAGGGAGTTTCATCTGTATTAATGGATAATTAAATAGGATATAATTCCTGACCTAAATACTTAGCATGCATTTTCGTCCTAAAATAAAACTAAAAATTAAGCAGGATAAAAACTACAAATGCAGTATAATTACAATCATATCGAAACACGTACAATACCTATTTTTATTCCTGTAAAATGAGATTAGAGGAACTTTCACTTCCAACTTAAATATTACTACAAGATTTTTATTTTTCATACCAAGCATGTATTAGTTTTCTAAGCAGATAAGGCAAACTTTAAGTACAGGAAATACCTAAGACTAAAAACAAATAAACCAAAATACTGTTGCGGAATCAGAATATAAATTCATATTCCCCAAAGTTTAAAATAAAATACTTACCATAGCAGTTTATAAGATTAGTGAAAGACCATTGAATGCACAAACAGGGATTCCCAAATGAAAAGGCACTCAGACACTGCAATGACACTAAGTGTACTGTATGTTACCTAAATAAAATGAGGATCCTCACATTATGTTTAATGGGACAATTTTTAAGGTCCACCTGAAACAACAGCAGGACTGATCCCTCCTACTAGTACAAGAGGGCCAAAAGAAGTCTATCAATTACTTTAAATCAGCATTTAAAGTATGTAGTTGTCACTTTTCCATTCTTTAACTCTAAGAGAATCTATATCTATTATACTCTCTACCTTCCATCAACAGGCTTGGCTTTTTAGCAGTACTTGTACATGTCTAAAATTGTCCAGGTCTGACAAATGACTGCAAAGATTAAAAAAAATCAATAAATGATTATTTTTAACTTGTCAGAATCACCAATAAAAATGTTGCAGAAGACATTTCTTTCACTTACCATTAATAAAATAAAGATTAGTAACTTTGCCTAAAAAATAAAATGTGAAATGAACAAACAAAAAATTCTACCTGAATTGCATTTTAAATACACCCAGTTTTGAAAGCTAAAACTCTTATTTAGATTAAGTTACATCAGATAAAAGACTAAAATCTGAGAGACTGAATAATCTTGGCTTTGTGTTTGAGAAATTTTCTGGCCAGAAAGGCTAATGGAAAAGATAAACTCATATTTTGCCTCCTCCCACCATTTCAAGTATATAGAATCATACAGTAAAAATATGACTGTAAGTTCTCTAAAACAGCAAGCATGCATTTTACAGTGGGCCAAAAACAGAAATACAAAAGGTAAGGGCATGATGGGCTCCATATTCCAAGCAGATGGGGATTTGCCTCCTAATTGATAAGGGACAGTAAACGAGTCCCCCACAAGGGGGGCCCAGAGTCAGATATATTGCTTAATATATATCAAGCTGGGGTGCAGGTCAATTTGTTAAAAGGGAGCTTTAAAAAGGCAAATGACAGTGCCCTGGTAAAAATGTGCTTTCTCCTCTATTTTAGAAAACTGTTAATTTCATACTTATTAAAAATGAAAATGTGGAACCAGCAGTTAGTTGGCTAGTCGAGGGACTCCCATGTAGTCAACCACAGTTCGAGTCCCGGACCTGGTGGCTTAAATTCATGCCAGGCACATGTGTGTGTGAGAGCCCAAGATCCCGAAAAGAGAATAGAGAAGGGACTGCAGCATGGCCGTGGTTGCTCTGTCTCTCTAGCGAGTGCACGCTTCCTATATCCAAAATCTCAAGTCCTGCTGACTCTTTTTAAATTAAACCATAACTTTTTTTTTTTTTTGAGAGATTTTCACTGTAGGGCGCATGCGCTCGCCAGACAGACAGAGAGAGACAGAGAGACAGAAAGCGAGAAATCACCCCCCAGGGGGGATGGTCACGCCGCAATCCCTTCTCCTCCATTCTCCTCTCGGGATCTTGGGCACGCACGCACACGCGCCCGGCGTGAGTTTTAAGCCACCGGGTCCGGGACACAAACCGCGGTCGGCTACGTGGGAGTCCAGCAACATAGCCATTACGCTAACTGCTGGTTCCCAACCATAACTTTTTGATATTTCCAGTCATTGATTTCCCCAAATTCCCAAAATTTACCAATGTCTTCACCATAGGAGGAGAAGGGCTTGTAGAATAACCACACCCCTTTAAGGGATGTATTTTCCCTCTCCTCCTGTCTCTAAAAAGTGCACATGCATGTTGACAATTTGCATAAATAAATAAATAAATAAAGTAAATATGAAAAAAATCAACCATAAATAAATTATTAAAACAAACTTTTTTAAAAGTCCATTCATTCATCTCTTCCACAAGCAAAAAAATAGACAAGAGAGAATTCCCAATAGGGTCTTAATGCCACAACCTACCTCCAGCCACAGCCAGCCTCATATCATGGGTAGACATATGCCTGAGTACTCAAGGAAGTCTCTGGAAGCGAACCTAGAACCTTCCCACATGAGTTGTCAGAGAATCACATATTACCACTGCAGCTGTCCAGTCCCAATAAATACATTCTTTTCTAAAAATACACTATGCCTAACAGTTTTTCCTCTGATTTTCAAATGAGAAAGAATATCTTAATATATCTACCTTCTTGCCAGTTAAAAAGACAGTATACCATGAAAAAGTTTCCCTAATAGCTAATAGCCCCAAAATGACAATTTCCCAGTTCTTATTACTAGACAGGCTGTGTACTATCCAATATTTTTATTCCTTCACTTTTTTCAAATTTTAACTTGTTCAAAAATTTTCCCCATGCTTCTATTTATTTATTTTTTTTTTAGAGAGAGATTTTTTGCTATACAGCATGTGTGCTCACCAAAGAGACAGGAAGCAATCAATCATTCCCTAACGGGGATGGCCGTGCTGCAATCCCATCTCCTTCACTTTCTCCTGGGATTTTGAGTACACACGCACATGTGCCCAGTGTAAGCTTCAAGTTGCTGGGTCTGGGACTCAAACCATAGCTGGCCTTGAGGAAGCCTAGCTTCTTAACCAATACGCCACTTGCTGCCCTTTTGTTCCCTTAAAATTGGACAAAATTCAAACTGAATGGCCTCCAGAAGGCCATTAGATTCAAATAACATCTTTATTTTACCTTTCCCTAAACTAAAGAACCACTTTTACTTAAGAATCATTTATTTTAATTATTATTATTATTACTTAAATTTGCTATAGGGCATGTACACTCACCAGAGAGAGGAAGTAAGAAAGCAAAGCCATCAGGCCAGAAACTTTATCGGCCATTGGTCATGTGGGAGTCCAGTGCCTTAACAACCATGCCACCTGCTGACTGCAATAATCACTTTTTTAAAATCCATTTAGGGGCTAGCCTACGGTATGGTGGTTAAAGTGGCTGGATCCCACATGGCTCATGGAGCAGTTTGAGTTCTGAACTCAGCAGCATGTTGAATGTGTACCCAAAATCGTAATAGGAGAAAGAAATGGAGTGATGCATGACCATTCTCTATGAGGATTACTTTCTCACTCCAGTACCACCTTTCTCTGTCATTCTCTATGTCTCTCTCTATGAGCATACTCTCACTGACAAAAACATTTTTAGGAATGCATTTTGCATTTAATTCACACATTTCTACTTTGATAACGTGAAAATTACTTAACTGAACCACTTAGTACCTTATATCAACCTAATTTCATGACCAACCTAAATAAAAATCACAAGTTCCTAGAATGTTTCTCTAACATCTCTAATGTATCTAGAATGCTGTAGTTAACTTGATATAAGACTTAAAAATTCTTTTCTAGGGACCAGATGGTGGCACAACAGTAAAACAATGCTGTGCAGGGCGATCTCACACGGGCAGGCTCCTAGTCCAAATCTGGAGACCTCTCTGAGTTCACTGGGCACACATGCTTGCCCATGATTCAGAGTTGGCTGAAGGCTAGGGGTAGATCATAGGGTTAGGACCAGGGTGGGCGTTTTTAATCTCACTTGTGCATGAAAAAAATGAATAAGGCTGGTGTGTGCACATGCCTTATAGCAAAAAATAAAAAAAAAAAAAAAAAAAAAAAAGGTTGGGACCAGCAGTTGGTGTAATGGCTATGTCGCTGGACTCCCACGCATGTGTGCTTGCATTCCCAAGATCCCGAGAGGAGAATGGAGGAGAAGGATCGCGACATGGCCATCCTGGGGGAATGCGTGCACTCGCTACAGCAAAAACCTCTCAAAAAAAAATTTTATCTATATCTATAAATATATATCTATAAAATATATGGGGCCAGTAGTTGGCATAATGATTACATCGCTGGACTCCCACGTAGTCAACTATGGTTCGAGTCCCAGACCCAGCGGCTTAATATTCAAACAGGGCGCATGTGTGTACATGCCCAACCAAGTTCCCAAGAGGAGAAAGAAGGGACTGTGGTATGGTCATCCCCCAGGGGGTGATTTCTCCCTTTTTTTCACTTTGTTTCTCTTTGTGTCTCTCTGGTGAGTGTACACACCCCACAGTGAATCTCTTTCTAAAAAAAAAAAAATCTTCTATCTGCAATGTCTTTAGTAGTTCTCAAACTTTCTGGTTTCAGAGCTCCTTTTAAGTATTACTGAGGACTCCCAAAAGACTTTTGCTCATGAATGAGGGGTACGTGTGTGTATACTCTCAACATTTACTCTATTAGAAACTGTAAGATATTAGGACCAGTAGATGGCATAATGGTTACATCACTGGACTCCCACGAAGTCAACTGCAGTTCACATTCCAGATCTGGCAGTTTGAAACTCATACCAGGTGTGCGTGCGTGCCCGCCCAAAATCCCGAGAAGAGAATGGAAGAGAAGGGATTGCAGCATGGTCCTCCCCTTGGGGGTGGGGGAGTGGGGTGATTTCTCGCTTTCTGTCTATTCCTGTCTCTCCAGCACGCATGCACCCTATAGTAAAAATCTCTTGATAAAAAAGAAATTAATTTAAAAATAAGATATTTACCGTATTAGAGATAACAAAAGTTTTCAAATTCACTTAAAAATAAATCTCTACATGGGCTGGTCCCATAATATGGTTAAGCACTATGTGTAGGGAGCAAGATACCATATGGCTGGCAGTGGTTCGAATCCTGGTCTTGGCAGTTTGAAAAAACACACTGGGCACGTATGTGTGCATATGTGAAATCCTGATGGAATAGAAAATGAAGCAAAAAATATTGCAGTGTTACCATGCCTCACTGGGGGGGAATGTGTTTCTCTCTCTCTCATGTATGCATGTATTCTCTGGCAATAAATATATTACATGTTAACATAAATTAACTTTTATAAAAAGCTATTTTCAAAAACAACAGAAAATGTTAAATGAAAAACTATTCTATAGTTTTATAAATCTCTGTAATATCTAGGATGAAAGAAGACAGATAATCTCAGATCTGCTTCTACATTCAATCTCTTGCAATATGTGGTCTGGACTAAAGCATACAATTAAAAAAAAAAAAAAAAAAAAGATGGGACCAGCAGACGGGGTACTGGTTACATTGCTGGACTCCCACAGAGTCGACCACAGTTCAAGTCCCGGACTCGGTATCTTAAAACTCCCACCAGGTGTATGTGTGTGCGTGAGTGCCCAAAACCCCAAGAGGAGAATGAAGAAGGGATTGCAATGTGGCCATCCCCCCTCGGAGGTAATTTCTCACTTTCTATCACTGTCTCTCCCTCTCTCTCCCTCCAGCCAGTGCATGTGCCTATAGCAAAACTCTCTCCCCAAAAAAAGGAAAAAAAAGAAAGAGAAACTATAAAGCTCACGGTAAATTTGAATTTTTCAAATTTTAATTTTTACTGAAAGCTGAAATTTTATCATTAGCCTCAAATACTATCAAGTTTGTGCCCTTTAACTGACAGGCTCACTTTTTTTTTTTTTTTTTTTTTTTAAAAAGTCTGTCAGTGTGTGTGTGCACTCACTAGAGAAAGACAGAGAAAAAGAACAAGGTAAGAACGTACCCCACCTCAGGGGAGATGGCCACTCCACAATCCCTTCACCTCTGTTCTCCTCTTGGGATTCTGGGCATACACATATACATACCCAGAGTGTTTTTCAAGCCACTGGGTCTGGGACTCAGCTACACATCCAGGCATGTGGGATCCAATCTCCTTAACCACCGCACTACCATTCTTCATTTCTGAGATACTCTCTATCACCTCAATAGCCATCGTTTGTCAGTAGGTCTTTGAAGTAAAAAGTATTTCATGAAAACAGTGTTTGGCTTTCAACTCAAGTGCACAAACTGAGAAAGAGGTCTTTTTCAGATAGTTATCTTATTTTGGAATGAGCAAAAATGCTTTATTAAAGCATATTTCCTACACTGTCAAAAATATTATAAAGAGGGAACCAGCAGTTGGCGTAATGGCTATGTCGCTGGACTCCCACGTAGTCGACCGCAGTTCGCGTCCCAGACCCGGTGGCTTAAAACTCACGCCAGGCGCGTGTGCGTGCGTGCCCAAGATCCTGGGGGGAAAATGGAGAAGAGATTGTGGCATGACCATCCCCCCAGGGGTTGATTTCTCCCTTTCTGTCTCTATGTCTCTCTCTGGCGAGCACACGCGCCCTATATATAGCGAAAAAAACCTCTCCAAAAAAAAATAAATTTAAAAATATATATATTATAAAGACATGCAGTGAGAACTGCAAATCAAACCACAACGAGATACCACTTCACACCCACTAGATGGCTATAATAAAAAATAGTTAATAGTAAGTGTTGGTGGGGATCTAGTAAAATTGAGAACTTCATACTATGCTGGTGACAACATAAAATGGGGTAGTCTCTTTTGTTAAAACAGTTTAGCATAGCAGTTACCCAGAAAGTTAAAAACAGAGTTACCATATAAACAAGCAATCTGTTCCTAAGTTTATACTCAAAAGCAAACATGTCTACACAAAAACTATACACTTAACATTCACAGAAGCATTATGCATAATAAACAAAGTAGAAACAACTCAAATGTCCATTAACAGACTAAATAAATGTGGTATATCCATAACATGGAGTATTATTCAGCCATAAAAAGGAACGAAATACTCATAAATGCTACAATGCAGATGAACCTTGTAATCATTATGCTAAATAAAAGTCAGACACAAAATGCTGCCTATCATACAATTTCACTGAAATAAAATACACTCATGCCTCATAACAAATGTCGAGGTGTGTAACAGGCTATACTATCATCTAGGTTTGTGTATGTATGCTCTAAGATGTATGCAAACAATAAAATCACCTTATGACACAGTTCTCAGTATGCGTCTCTACCATTAAGCAATGTATGACTGTCACAGGCAAATCCAGAACAGCCAAATGTGGACAGCTTAGTGACTGTCAGTGGCTCTGGAGAGGGAGACATAAGCAGTGACTATAAGAGATATGAGTTTCTTTTGAGGATGATGAAAATACTCTAAAATTAGACCATGACGACAATCAGACAAGTCTGTCAGTGACTTGCACACTTTAAAGAGTTAATTTTGTATGGGGACCAGCAGGTGGCATGGTAGTTGGGGCACTAGACACTCCCACATGGCCAAACACAGCTTCCTTTCTCATTTTCCCTCTCTCTCTCTCTCTGGTCAAAGTAAAATAAATGAAGGAATAAATAAAATTAAAATAAAATTTTTTAAAAAGTTAATTTTGTGGTAGGTGAATTATATTCCAATAAAGCTATTATTTTTGAAAAGATATGGTGTACTCAATGACCAAGATTTAGTAAAAAAAAATAATTACTTTTACTGGTTCAAAGCCACTCTTCAGTGAAGCTGGAATTTTTCTTTAACTAAAATAGTCATGAAGAATACAGTAACTACTAATACAGTTTGATGCTACTGCCTTGATTCATGCTAAGACACAAGCAGTTTTATCCACCATCAGTGAAAGTGTCAAACACAGTAAAAAAGGCAAATAACAGTGTTATTACAAAAAGAAGTTTAACATAAAGGATCTCTGAGTGGGTCTCAGGGATCCCATGGGTCCACAGCTCACCCCTTGAGAACTACTACTTCACAGCTTCACAGGCTCAAATGCAATTAAAGGATTTCCAAACATGTATCTGAGACTCTAGGATAATTTCAATGTCCTAAGCATGTATCACTGATTTCTTAAAAGAAAAATGGTAGTCTTGAAATAATGGTGACGGGAGTTATTTTAATTAGTTCAATTCAATTGTCCCAATTTAAGTTTGGAATCATTGAGCCAGTGAAAGGCTGTAATACTATGAACTTCACAGAAACTCAAATACCAAGTAGAAGAGCTAAAGTAAAAGATCAGGATCTAATTACAGCAAAACATGCAATAAAATGTTATCCAGACAAGTAACATCAATAGGGTATTGGTGACACTATCTGTTAACTTTATTATTTCTTGTACATTTTTGTACAACATTCAAAGAGCAGATTTCTGAAATTTCTATCCATAATGTCAGTAACTATTTCTAGCACAACTGCCCGCTATCACAGAATCAAAGAATTTTAGGTCTGGAAGGTACCCAGGTATCATTACCTAGTCCAATGCCTTCATTTTACACAGTAAGGAAAGTGAGTTTGCAAAAGAGAAATCACACAGCTGACTAGTGGCTCAGACAGCATAAAGTCTTTACTCCCCATACCAAAGTTCTCACTATGCCAGTCTGAATTCCAAAATATAATGCATAAAACATTTAACCCATAACATACCAATGCAAGGCAAGGCAGCCTGCCAAATAAAAATGTTGTAATGCTTGATACTAATAATCTGATAACAAAATATAAAATTGTTACTACTCAAAAGTAACTGATAAAGTAGAAAAATAAATCCTTAGTTTCAATAACTACAAACTTTCAAAGAACAATCTGGATGATACTTTGATGTCTACTGATGTCATACAAAGGAAGAGAAATGTATCATCACCTTTAACAAGAACCAGATGCTAATCAACTCTTAAAGAAAAAAAAATTCCCCTATATATTACCACTTAATTTATTTATGGCATGATGTAATTTAAGACTCACCTGCAGGACTGTCAGCATTCTCTCCTGGATGTAGCTGTATACCAGCAGAATCTATAGAGTTTACTGTAACTGTCTGTAGATTTGGCAACTGACCAGTGCTTAGACTAACTGGAGTTGAAGTCAAGGCTCCACCTGCCGCAACTTGACCAAGTGTGAGTGTCTGAACAGGCGTCAAAGTTATTTGTTGGGCAGCAGTATTCTGTATTTGCAAGTTCTGTAAGTTCTGTACCCCTTGTACTTGAAATGTTTGCCAAGTTATTTGTCCAGAAGGGGTCACTGTCTGTGCCTGAATTAAAAAGGTTCCAGGATTCAGCTGCAACTGAAGATTTTGCAAAGCCTGTTGTGATATATTTTGACCACTGGCTTGCACACCGTGGATTGTCTGTGGTGTAATACCTTGCACAATTTGGGCTTGACTGGTTGGCTGTTGAGACTCTTGAAGCTGTAGATGTTGTACCACAGGCTGTGCTGTAGAAACCTGAATATTCTGAGCCTGTGTCTCTTCAGAAACAGGCGACTGGATATAATTTCCCTGAAGATCGGAAGAATGGAATTGCCCC
>NW_006159807.1:3456867-3467657 GCF_000334495.1 Tupaia belangeri chinensis | reverse complement strand
GGAAGAATGGACTTGCCCACTAGAAGTAGTCAAGCTATTTGTGTTTTGTTGTAATATACCTGTACTGTCTATCGTAACAGGCAACTGTGATGAAGAGGACGTTGGCACAAATAAATCTGTATCAGTATTAGTTTCATTAATATCAGGAGAAACCCGCTCACCAGTCCTTTCTGAATTGTCTGAACTATCCATAGCTTGTCCTGTGTTTATCAAATGTCCATCGGCATTAATGCCTGCAGTCATTGTCTGAGAACTGCCCGAGAGTCCCAAAGAATCTAGATCGACACTATTGATTGGTACAAAGGTAATATTTCCTGGCAGACCAAGAGGCACATTAGCAACTACCTGGGTTTGGCCAGGAAAAGATGAACCACCAATTGCAACTCCCTGAACCTGGACTTGACCAGTCTGTGGTATGAGATTCTGAATATTAGCAGGAGGTGTTCCAGAGGCAAGTAAGGTTTGATTAGAGCCAGGAATGATCTGAATTTGACTGTTTTCTTGATTTATACCCCCATTATCTGAAGAGCCCGTGAAACCAATCTGAACCTGCTGACCATCTGTTGACTGAATCTGTGGTATTACTTGATATTGAACATTAGACACTGTACCATTTGATGAATCTGATCCTGGTGCAACTGAAAATATTTGTTGATTCTGCAAATTTTGAAGGGGAAGGACATACTGCCCACTTGAAGTAGCAGCACTTGGAATCTGTACTAGATTACCAGCTTCATCTTTTATAGCTGTAGGTGTGGCTGACAAAACCTCCCATCGGTTTGGTGCTCCTCCTAACTGTGCAGAAGCCAAATCACCTGTCTGGATGAAGAAAACAAAAATGTTGTGATACATTTGTGGTATATTTAAACCAAATCTTGAAAAACTCTAAAAATTAGTATAAATCTTACCACCTGAAAAAGAAAGTTATCTTAGTAATAACGGAGCTCAAATACAGAAACAGTACCATATGAACAAATGTGTAATAATTATTTCTAGTATGTTAGTTACTGCAAAGATAGCTCATTCTGTTTGAGTGGGGGAAAAAATAACAAACAGAATATTCTTTGTTTTAAAACCACAAACTGATCTTCTAATGCTATAGATTTTTTAAACATGGTAAAAGGGCTAGACAATGGTGCGACAATAAAATGTTGTAGAAGGCTGATCCACATAAGAAGGTTCCTGGTTCCAGCCCACAGTACCAGGGCACAAGAATGTCCATGTCTTGGCTGGCTAAAGCCAGGGGTGGATCATGGCATCAAGACCCACCTTGGGGGGTACTGTCTGTCTCTATGTTTCAGAGAAGAAATAAAAAAACAAGTAATATTCATGGCTGTTTAAAAATGTTGTTAAAAGTGGAAGTGGCTAAAAGAAAAAGATTATATAAACAGCTCAAACCAAACATATCTCAACTAGTGTAGAGAGCTGAAAAAGTATACAACCCACTAATGGCATAACTAAATCAAATACATACTTGTATAATTAAGACATTCAAGTTATAAAAGATCTGTACATTATTTCTATAAACTTTAAATCAAATAATTAAAGCTACTCTTAAGGCATGTATTAAAATGCTGTAGGGTAACTTCATGGCTAGGGCTACTCAATTAGCAAGTCATCAAATCCTACTTGTCCTACAAAGTCTAGAAAAAATATAAGACCTTTAAAAAAACTTAATGAGGAAAAGTTATTGCCCTGTAACTGCCTGTCAAAGTAGCCCCATCTGAAAAGTTTTTCTAGAATCTAAAAGTTGAAGGATACAGACTTTGGTTTTAGCTGTTCCAAGTTTGCAACAAAATGCCAAGCATATACATTTTGCATTCTGTAACTTGCTAGGAACTCAGGTATCACCCCTATAGTTTGTGGATTATGCAAGATAAGAAAAACACAAATGCAGGACAACAAAAAGTAGTAAAATCCTCTATGTCGATGAGCAGATTTTTGTAAAGGAACTGTAACATCTAACAGCTGAACTTTTATATGCCAAGTACTAGGGTATTATTTATTCCTTAAAACAACCCCATGAGGTAGATGATGTTATCCTTATTTCACAGATGAGAAAATCAAGGGACAAAAAATTATAGTGTATCAGATAGACAATACAAAACTTAAAACTTAAAAGGATGCTAAGTCAACCTCCAGTATCCAGGCCTTCAAACAGCATACTATACTGGGCCCTCTCTAAGACTAGAGATAAAGACATGAAGAATAAGACCTTATATGACTTAACTTGCCAACAAAATAAAGCTATCCCTATCCCACTTCCTCCTGGATATAGCTGTGATTTTCCTATCACTACACATATCACTAGACAATAAGAACAAAAATACATCTAGCCTTCACTGTCAAACGAGTATTCATGACTAGGCTTCAAGAGATCACTGAATCCTCTAAAAGAGCATACCAACTTTTTCAGGAAGTGCAATTTGGCACACAGAGAAGTAAATCTAGGGATTCATCATATTCTCAAAGGGGGGTCTAAGACTCTTAAAAAAAAAAGAGAGAGAGAGAGAAATACTGTTCTCCCAACACAAACCATTCCATAAAATCTAATGTAATTATAGAATGAAAAGATCTTACATTTCTTAAACTAACTTTCATGTAAACACATAGTTGAAAAATATATAGTTCAACAGATAAACTACAGGATGATTCAATTGAAAAAGATACAAACACTGGAACATACCTACGAAGATGAGATAAGCACGTGTGAATGAACAAATGAGATAAGTCACCCCATCCTCAAGTGGTTCACAATCTATCCAAGTAAACATACATATATATATTCTAAAATAATGTGAAAAGTGGTATATACTAGCCATCTGATCAAAATACTATGTGGCAACATAGAATGAGAAAAAATTTTTTAGGCCAGTCCTATAGCCTAAAGAGTTAAGGGAGCTAGAACTCACATGGCCAACCACAGTTCAAATCCTGGTCCCAGCAGTTTAGAAAACACAACTAGACCGTGTACATATATACTCAAAATCCAAACAAGATGGAAAAACAGAGAAGGGATTGTGGTTTGACCATAGCCCATTGGGGGGTGCTAACTCCCTCCTTCTCTGGCAAGCACATCTACCCTCTGGCAATTTTTTTTAAAGAAAAACACTTCAAGAAATATTTGAATAGTAGAATCAAATAAAAGATTTGACTGGTCAGTTAGGAAACAGGCATTAATAAAGGTTGACAAGCAATTATCACAGACAGAAAGTAACTCGGTACAATTCACATATTCTTGTTTTGTTTGAGGCTCCAAAAACAGCTTATATGCACAGGGGAAAAAGTAATGGGAAACAAGACTAGATATTTTTATCAAGACCTACTAAACGGCTTCATAGATCCCACTAAATTGTTTAGACTTTATCCTACAGAAAGTAAACAAAAGCTATAAAAGGTTTCTAAGCAAGTGAATGGTACAATTGCATCTGTATTTTATAAGCATAAAGCCAGTGAAGGAAACTGAAAGAGAGGAATGAGAGACAAAAGGAAGAGAAACTGTGGGATCAATACAAATCTCTAGGCATAGACTAAAATAGCAATCTTTTAAATACAAATACCCCCCTTTATTTTTAAGTTTTCACTATAGGTGTGTGTGTTGGGGAAAGAGAGGGAGATGACACCCCGAGAAGAAATGACCCATGCCACAATCCCTTCTCCACTCTCCAGCTGGCCCCATAAATACTTAAAATAAGTTTACTAGGGCCACCAGGTGGCATAACAGTTATGTCACTGGACTCTCATGTGGCCTACTGAGTCCCAGACCTGGTGGCTTGAAACTAACATTGGATGCATGAGCATGCTGCATGCCCGAGATCCCGGAGGAGAATGGAGAAGGGATTGTGGTTTGGCTGTCCCCATAGGGATTTCTCACTTTCTCTTTGTCTCTGTCTCTCTTTCCAATGAGCGCATGCACCTTAAGGAAACACTTCTTTAAAAAAAAGAAAAAAAAGTTTATTAAACTTAAAATTTGAAAATAAAGCACCAAGCATTAAACGCACATGTCATCCTTCAATCTCAATCTGGTATAGAAATTACAAGCTTAAATCACCTTTTCAAACATTACAGTAATAATTTATGTTTTATTTCAATCTCTTGGCATTTTAAGTAAACTGGAGACAATTATTGGGTTGCCAAAAAAGTCATTACGTATTTTTTTTCTACACAAAACTGTGTCATGCCTTTTCCAACAACCCAATAAATCTATACACTAAAATTTGCACCGAAATATATCCAAAATCCAATCCTTATCTTCTTAATGTTATGCTTCATCTGGAGAATCAACTTAAAATATTTTCTGACTAGCATTAAGTTTGTAAGTAAACTCTTACCAAATACAGTATCTCAGACAAATTAATTTTATAATACTGGTATTTTGTCCCTCTTCCTTTATAAAAAGATCAAATTTATGGCATCTAAAGTATATATTAAGGCCAGCAGGTAGCATGGTGGTTAAGGTGTGGGACTCCCACATGGCCCACCCATTTATTTAAATTCTGGATCTGGCAGCTTGCTTTCTCATTTTCCCTCTCTCTAGGCTGAGCACATGTGCCCTACAGCAAATTTAAATAATAACAAATAATATTAAATAATTCTTTTTTTTAATTTTAAAGTATATTCTATACAAAACAATAAAGGCAAATATTCAACTTTCAGTTTACAGCTTTCTAATCAAGAAATTCCTTGAAAATAAATGCCAACTACTCAGATGAGCAATCTGAATAAATGTTGCTTAAGTTGCCCCATTAAGTAAAAATAAATCACAGTGTCATGTTCCCAGCAACCAGGCCATTAATTAAAAGAAAATCTCTAAATCTAAGACAAAATAATATATTCTCTATTTTTCATTAAGCCTAAGTTGAAAAGCATATGTAAGACCAGCCAGTTAGCACAGTGGTTAAGGTGGCTGGATCCTACATAGTTGACTGTACCGTTCAATTCCCACAGCCCAGTTCACGCCCTAAACCCAGCAGTTTAAAAATATGTGCACTCCCAAAATCCTGAGAGGAGAAAAAAGAAGGGACTGCGGCATGGTCATTTCCCAGGGAGGTACTTTCTCACTTACTCTCTCTCTTTTCTCGTGCTCTGTCCAGTGTAAGTGTCCCATTTTTAAATATATATCTATATCTATATATATATGAAGCAGAACAGCCAAAGAATTTAAGCAAAAAAGTCAGGCAAGAAAACAGGGTTTTTCCTTATGTAATAAATATGCAGTTTTTAAAATTTTTTAAAATAGCAGATTTTAGGGACCAGCAGTAGGCGTAATGGCTGTCGCTGAACTCCCATGTAGTCGACCGCGGTTCGCATCCCGGATTCAGTGGCTTAAAACTCACACCAGCGCATGTGCATGCATGCCCAAGATCCTGAGAGGAAAATGGAGGAGAAAGAACTGTGGTATGGCCTCCCCGGGGTGGGGATGGGGGGGGTGATTTCTCACTTTCTGTCTCTCTCTCTCTCTGGCCAGCGCACGCGCCCTATAGCAAAAAAAAACTCTCAAAAAAAAAAAAATAGAAAAGAAAAATATATGTATCATATTTTAATGGGATAGAAGAGAAAAAACCACACTAGATCAGAAAACTACTATAGGCTTTTGATAATTTAAACTAAAACTATGCTTGGAAGAGGAGAGTATACCACTCCACAAAAAGAACTTGGAACTCAGTTTTAGTCCTAACTAGAACTACAGAATAGTGTGTGAATTAGACCAAAACTCAACTTCCTTCTGTTAACAATAGGAAAAAAAATACAAACTTGAAAGGTCATTAAGAACTAAAAAGAAAATATTAAGTTTTATAAACTATGTAATCCCTAGATATGACGACTACTAAAATTATGAGAACAGATTTGGAAAACACCCGTGAGATGCCTAGCACAATTCCTGGCACAATGTAAGATCAATATATACTGGAAATGGTTAGTTCAGGGCATTTAACTTTAAAATCCCTATAAAGAGAATGATAAACATAAATGAATCAATAAAACTGACTTTGAGGTATAGAGACTTCCATGAAAAACTCTAACCCAATTTTAAACTTATTCCCATAATCCACAATGAATAAGTTCTAAATACTGCAAAACTACAAAGCCTTCTAAGCACATTCATTCATAAAAGAAATTTCACGAGCAATAAACCACTAAAAGAGATAAAGTACCCTAAATACTAAATGGGAAAGGAATAAACTAGAAAATCATCTGCGATCAAAAAAAGTTGTAAGAATGGCTGATGTTAGGCTGTTGGAAACACTATAAAAACAATAGAAGAAAAGAGAGGCATAAAAACACACAAACCGGACAAGAACTAGTATTTGGTTTAGATATAAGACAACCCTCTTTGTAAGCTTATGTTACAAACCAGAGAAATATACACCAGCATTTCTCTGGTAACTTTAATAATTTTATTGGACAATTAACAAACAAAACAGAAGTTGGCGTTATTTTTTAAAAGTCGTAATTAAAGGCCAAGTCTTCCTCTAGATATACAAACACATAACCACACAATGAAGAACCCTACCACCTATGGTAGCCCTCAAAGTGGAGGGCACCAGGGGGTGGCACCAGCAGTGAACTGTTACAGCAATCCATTACAGAGGCACTCTCCAGTGCAACTGGGCCTAAAAATAAAAGGGGAGAAGTTTAAAAGAAAAGAAGATATATCTTCTTAGATAATACCTATAGAAAAGGGGATCACATTATTTATTGAATGGCATTTGGAAAGGATTATTAACTTAGTTCCTACAAATAGCTTTATGAGAGCCAGGAACAGGCAAATAGAAATGGGAAGGAGTATAACTCAAACAAGCATGAAGCTACGGTGTAAACAAAGAACCATCTTGGGCCAGCCATGGTGGTGCTGCAGGAACACAAAGCTGTACAATGCTGAAGCCATATAGGGAGCTCCCAGGTTCGTGTCCCAAGGTCTCCTGGTGCACACAGGATTGGTACCCTTAATCCTGGCTGGCTAAAGCTAGCAGGGAGATTAATGGCATGAAGGTCCTGTATGGGGTACCTCTCTCCTTCACATAGAATATATATTTTTTTAAATTTAAAGAAGAAAAAAGCATTTTTAGGCAAATGCACATAAGTTCCTTATAACCTTCAAGGGAACACTAACAGAATGACTGAATACAATTGCCCCACTAAATCGTTTCAATGACAGAAGTCTTATTTTAAGTAATGGCAAAAATTACTTTTTCAAAATAAACTGTTATTCGTTTTTTCGCTCACCAACAATTCCGTGCTAAATTAACAAACACCAAATTTACAACTTAACTGAAAAATTAGGCAACAAACTTTCATGAATATTTATTACACTTTTCAGTTTATTTCACTGAAGTACAAATGAAATAAATAATCCACAAGTTCACACAAATACAAATTAGACACGTTTACAGATACTCTTCAATTTAAGAATGGACTTACACTCCCAATAAACCATTGTAAATTTAAAATATCATGAAGCTGAAATTGTATTTAATACACCTAACCTACCAAACATTAATAGCTTAGCCTAGTTTATATTAATGTATTTCAGAACATTTACATTAACCTACAGTCAGGCAAAAATCATCTAGTACAAAACCTACTTTTTATAATAAAGAGTCGACTATCTCATGTAATTTATTAAATACTTCATTCAAAGTGAAAAACACAATGCTGTATGGGTACTCAAAGTACAGTTTCTATTGAAACTTTCCCCACCATCTGCAACGTTGAAAACTTTTAAGGCAACCCAGGTTTACTTTTTTTAACTTCCCAGTTTATCAGTAAAATGAACTATACACCTTTTAGTAGGAAGGAGCCTTGCTATAAATCCATCTTTAAAAAGAGTCCATGTGGTGAGGAATTACAGGTGAGACTGAATTGTAATAAGACCATTTCAGCCCTACACTGAGGATAACCAAATACCCTTGGCCTAGTATTTTCTTTTTAACTAATTTCAAATTCAATACATTTAAAATCTTTAGCACAGCTGATTGGCTTTAAGGCCTTTTTAATCTCACTACCAAGCTGGCATCCTAGCATTGATTCCAGAAAATGAACATTAATGAAAAAACTACTGAAATCTGAAAAGTCTGCTACCTATGCGGCATCCTAGATTTGATTACAGAAAAGAAAATGAACATTAATGAAAAAACTAGTGAAATCTGAAAAGTCTGTAGTTGGTAACATGCTACCAATGTTAATTTCCTAGTTTTGACAAACATACCAATTTTAACATTAGGGAAAGCTGGGTAAAAAGTATAAAGTAACTCTCAGTTCTTTATCTCCAACTTTTCATAATACTTTTAACAAAAAAATACAAAAGCTCTCTATTGACCCTCGAGTCCTAGTGATTTGAATAATTATCATCTAAGCACATTTTTAAAGGGGGAAATAAACTCACCTAAATTAATTTCTCTTTCATTCCGGGATGTACTGAAAAAAGTATGAAATCCATCTTTTTTTCCTTTTTTTTCCCTTTAAATTGCCAAAGGGCATGTGTGCTTAGCAGAGAAAGAGAGTAACTCCCAGTGGGTGTGGTCACACTGCAATTCCTTTTCCTCCATTTCTCCATCCTGCACTAGGTGTATTTTTCAAGCAGCAGCCAGGCTGGAGTCCCATGGATGGCCATGCAGGCTCCAGATCCCTAAGCACTGTGCTTAACCACTGCACTATGGGGCTGGCCCTGAAATTCATTTTGAACTGCAAAAATAACTTTTCTATTTGCTAAGGCACAGCCACAAAAAAAAAAGCCACTCTTGCCAACTTTACTCAGATGAAAAATTTTATGAACAGGTACAAAGAATGTATGTGTTTAGATTCGTCCAGCAAAACCACATTTTCTTTTTATTATGATTGACAAATTATGATGTAGTTGACAATTCTCAGATTTATCAGAGAATTCTAATTCACTGTCATCTGGTAGAAAATGTGTCAGTAAAGGTTTGTTGAGTCAGAGGAACTGAAAAGGCATGGAAACAACTTCCCTACAAATATATAAAGTTGGAAACTAAAGTTGGAGACAGTATCAAATATATACATAGGCTTACATATTTTCACCATTACTTCCTTCTTCCCTCCCCCATCTCTAATGGTATCTAAACTTGGTAAATTAACAAAACCACATTTTCTTTTTATTATGATTGACAAATTATGATGTAGTTGACAATTCTCAGATTTATCAGAGAATTCTAATTCACTGTCATCTGGTAGAAAATGTGTCAGTAAAGGTTTGTTGAGTCAGAGGAACTGAAAAGGCATGGAAACAACTTCCCTACCAATATATAACGTTGGGTTGGAGACAGTATCAAATATATACATAGGCTTACATATTTTCACCATTACTTCCTTCTTCCCTCCCCCATCTCTAATGGTATCTAAACTTGGTAAATTAAAGTTAAAAGAGTTTTTGTCCTATGTGAAATACAAAAAGAAAAAAGAAAGAAAGAAAAGTCAAAAAACTTGCTTTTCAATTTTACTTATGCAAAATAAGCTGTCGATTTGTGCTAGTATTTTGGAGTAGAGAAACGCAATTCATAAAAAAAAAAATACCAATCTATAAATGTGTTTATAAATAACAATGCCTCTCACAAACATATTTTTACGCTTTTACACTTTAATCTGCTTGCAAAAGCACTATTAAGACCTTAAAACTACTTGATTCCCCATAGCATCATTTGAAGCACTAAAATGACAAATATTGACAAATAGTACAACTTAACAGTAGCTTAAGTTTTAATATCTGGACATACCAAGTAGTTGTTGCAGATTATACCAAATATCAAACTTCTGCCTACAGTGACTGCTCAAAGTATCACTATACAAATCAATTCCTGTAAGTCACCTCAAAAAAAAAAAAAAAAGATTGAGGAGTTCCAATTATTTCAATAGGTGAACAAGTCAAACAATAGCAGCAACGATCCAAAGGTAAAATTTAGAACTGTCTAAAAACTGCTCAGGGCTCATTTGTATCAAACACTGATATAACACTGACCAGGTTTGCCTCCCCCTGCCCCAGACACTCCAAAAACACTACAAAAAGAATCCCAGCACGTCCTATCAGATTACCAGCAGAACAAAATGAAAATATAGTTTCGCTGACCAAATTCAACTATAAATATGCCATATATTAGCATGCATTTAAATGTAATTCCTTACGTGTACTTTGTTTTCTAACAGCTATTCACGTTCAATTTTAGAAGCGAAATTACTTGGCCAATTTCAGTGATGGCTAATTGAACGTTTCACTTACCCCATTTCAGAAAAATCACTACAAATTTTAACAGCGGTCTGGAAAAACTAAAATTCAACAATTCTACAGTAACTAAAACAGTGTTCATTCCTTCATACGAAATGGTAATTCCAAGGGGAAATAAAGTTTTTTTCTTTTTTTTCCCGGACGGTTTACGATTTAAATCAGTATGATCAGTAAGTTCCAGCAGGAAAAACTCCAGGTTCAAGAATACTAAAAAGTAAAGACACTGCCTCTGTAGCTGATTCTATCTACGGCCGATAGGCTGTGCTTGAAAATTTTGTAGGGTTCGGCGAAGGAGTTTTCAGCACTGATATGAATTGTTCAAACATCCATTTTGGAGTACTCCACCCCCACCCTCTCAGGCTTCATTTTGTAGAGAATTTTGAACGAGGTGCCGCAGTGACAATTTCGAGAAAGCCTAGGCTGGCTTCGGATCCACACAGGGATGCGAACGGGCTGCAAAGGCGCCCTGGTCGGCGGCTGGCCGGCGCCGGGGGCCGCGCGGGCGCCGGGGAGGCCTTTTGGGCGGGCACGCCGCAGGCCGGGGATGGCG
>NW_006159807.1:3454995-3455539 GCF_000334495.1 Tupaia belangeri chinensis | reverse complement strand
ATTTTTTTTTCCTATTTTGATTGACTGTGGGTGAAACACAAAAGGTGGAGCCTCCAGCCCAAAAGGGGGGAAGAGGGTGACAGCCCGCACGGAAGTCCCGCCCCTCTTCTTCGTTCTCATTCGCCAGCACGTGCTCCGTCGGCTATGCTCATTGGTCTGAATGCCCGTCCGTCGCTCGGCCTGGCGGCGCGCTTCCTGTTTGCCCCCTGGGTGGAAGGGGAGAGACAATGAGCGGCCGTGGCGGCGTAGGTTCCCGAGAGCGGCCGTGGCGGCGTAGGTTCCCGAGAGCGGCCACGGCTTGCCGGTTACCCCGCTGTGCCCGCCTCGCTCGCCGGCTGCCGCGACCAGGCCCAAGGTGCAGGCCTCTTCCACCTCCCAGGCGCTCGGAGCAGGCCTTGCCCAGTTGTAGGGATGTTGAGCTGGGGAGGAAATCGTCCCCGGCGGCTCCAGTTCCACTCGACGCTTCCTCCATCCCGGCGGCAGCCTCGGCCAGATCTCCCCAGGGCTTCTCGCTCTCCGAGCCGCCACTTCTTGCGTTGTGGAA
>NW_006159807.1:3452294-3454967 GCF_000334495.1 Tupaia belangeri chinensis | reverse complement strand
GCTGTGACTGAACCAACCAGACCCGCCCCACGAGCCCGGGGGGAGGGAGCTGGTATTGGGGGAGACACCCCCTCCGAGGCTGGAGGAGGATTTTCTCTCACACATTCTGCTGGAGTCACAGTCAGAGCCATCTCGTTCCCATCCCCCCCCAGCCCCCAACCGGTCTCCCACTTTACGTAGCCGGGAGGTGGATTTTTATAGGAGGGAAGAAATCTAAGGTCATTTCACATACGGAAGAAGAACTTTAATTCTGACCAGTAGAGTATATTTCATTCTGTACGTGGCGTGTGTACATACTGAATAATGCAGAATCCTTTTTTTAAAAAAAATAAATCATGATCGTTTTGCTGCCCAAACATGTATTATTCCCAGCTTCTTACTCCTCTTGTTACCAAGTCAAATACCTCCCGAAAAGGCCCATCAATAGTTGCCAATATTTTTAAATATTGAAGTTTTGGGGTTCCCCCCTTGGATTTGGATCATTTCAGTTGTACTTTGAAATCTTGTTTTAATTAAGTGGATTAGGTTATTTCTCCTTCGCTTTGGCATCCTCCCTATCTTGCTGTCATCCTGGCGAAAAATGGTCAGGTTGTATGTGTGTGTTTTGCCAACTAAGAGACATCTCTGCCTATTACCTGTAAGTGCACCTGCCAAGAAAAGTGAAATTCAAGATACGGGAATGCTGACTGCAGTACCCTTTTTATTAGTAATTTGACTTAAACAATTAGTGTTCTGATTGTTGTGATTATTACAGTATTTCATAAGATAAATGAAACTAGTAGGGAATGAGACTGTGAAATGCGATCAATTGAACTAGATTTTGTGTGTGCTAAAATTCTTAGTACATTTGTCAGCGACGATTTGCATGTTCCAAAGCTCACTTGTACTTTTAGGATTGGAAACATTGTACCTTTACTTCAGTCTTGTACAAAAGATCTAATTTCCAGGGAATTGACCTATAACCCACAGACATGCAAAAATAAGACTAAGATTCTGATCCCAAGAGTAGAATGGAACTCTTCTACTAGTAAGTCACTTAGGTCTCATATTTAAATAGAAGTATTTTGCAAGTTGTATACATATGGTGTACTATTTTACACTTAATTTTTTTTTAAGTTTGCATCTTTTATGAAAGACAGAAAAAAGACAAGCCCCTTCAACAGGGTCTCATGCTTCCATGGCTCACCACCCCCATACCTTCCCACTTCCTTCTCTTTCTAGCCAACTGGGATCTTGGGCATAGGCCCAGCATATGCATGTTCATCACTTGAGCAGCTGGTTACCATTGCAGACACTAAGCTAGCCTTCCTAAATTGTTAAAGGTAAATAAAAGGATCCCATAGAATAAGCTGACAGAGAAAAAGAATAATGGGTGGCTTGAAGAGGACTGGAAAGCAAATGGAGAGAGGGAAGGAAGTCACAATATTGTCCATCTTTGTTCTTTCCTGAGCATGTTAGATAGAGGATAGCTCTTCCCTAGAAGGAACAGTTAAGGCATTTTCAGATGTTTTTCCAGGAGTGAGGATGCATTTTGGGGGACTAAGTATACTAGCTCATGCCCTTTTTGCAAAAGATTAGTCCAGCTATCACAGAGAGTACTTATCCACAGGGGTTACATTTGTGTTTTCATCAATAACAACTGGCAAATGGCAAGAAATTGTTTTCAGTGGAGTGGGGGACATAGGCCACTCTGATGTACAAAAATCCTTATTCGGCCAGCCAAATGGCATGGTGGTCAAAACGACTAGATCCCACCTGGCTGACTGTGGGGTTCAAATCCTGGACCTTGCAGCTTGAGAAACCTGCCAGGTATGTACGTGCACATAATTGCTCAGAATCCGGAAAGGAGAAATGGAGAAGGGGTTGCGTGGTCATTCCCCATGAAGGGTGCTTTCTCATTTTGTCTCTCTTTCTCTCTGGTGAGAGCACCCTTCCGCTGACCAATTTATAAAAAAGTCTAATCTTTCTGAAACAGAAAATAACCTACCTGAATAACTTGTTTTTGATGCAATGCTTTTAAGAGCTATTTATACCAAAAACATTACTCACTATAGAGTCAGATTCAGAGAATCCTTTCAGATCATACTTGAAAGCATCATTGTCATAGACTATCTCAAAGTGACTGGAAATGAGGGTCTCTTGAACACCTTTTCCAGCTATTTTGGTACAATAGTCAAATCCTGAAATACAGTTTAATTAAAAGCTATTTATTTTTTTAGTAAGAGGCTGACTCTCATTAGCACCCAGTGTTACATTTGTACGGGAGCCCACAACTGCTATTGCTTTACCAGGAGAGAAGCATAGTGCTGGAGTTCTCGACTTTCTCTTTTCCAAAGTGTTTAGGAAGCTCTGTGCTGGCCACTGTTAACATCACATTAGAAGGTCTGGGTGTCCCTTTACTTTCCTTTATCATCAGTTTCCTTACTATTTACTTTTTTGGGGGGAAGGAGGGTATGTATTTTACAAATTTTCTTAAATTCTTTCGAAACGTGATATGAAGGCCAGAAGTCCTCACTTCTGTATACCTACTGGTATGGACTCTCACTGGGCTTCAACCCCTTTTCACAAAAGGGGTTACTAACATCTCTTGATCTAGTGCCAGAGTCTAGTCACCTATTCCTTTTTTTTTTTTTTTTTTTTTTTTTAGAGTTTTTTTATATAGGGGCGCGCGAC
>NW_006159807.1:3442276-3452039 GCF_000334495.1 Tupaia belangeri chinensis | reverse complement strand
GCTCTTTCTCTAGTGCCAGAGGCTAGTCACCTTTTCCTTTTTTTTTTTTTTTTTTTTTTTTTTTGAGAGATTTTTACTATAGGGCGCGTGCACTCGCCAGACAGACAGACAGAGACAGAGACAGAAAGCGAGAAATCACCCCTCAGGGGGGATGGTTACGCCGCAATCCCTTCTCCATTCTCCTCTCAGGATCTTGGGCATGCACGCACACGCGCCCAGCGTGAGTTTTAAGCCACCGGGTCCGGGATGCGAACTGCGGTTGACTACGTGGGAGTCCAGCGACATAGCCATTACACTAACTGCTGGTTCCATAGTCACCTATTCTAATAACAGCCATGGAAGTCTGGTTGGCTGCACCTAGTGGCCTGTGCCCTTTTCTGCACAGTGCTGACTTCCACATTTCTTCCCTCCTGAACATCTGTTAAGTGAACCATGTGAAATTGCCAATATTCAGCTGTTTATCTAGAAAGGTGGCAATTTTATACAGTTCAGCTTATTTTGTGAATATAATCTTTGTTGCTATGATTGCAAATCTTTTACCCATCCTAGATCTCCTTAACCTAGTCACACTGGATTTCAAGAATCTTAATCTGTTCTTACTTACATAATCACTATCACATTTCAGACTCATTCTTGTTTACATTAACTAGGTATACTTAACTTCGTTTATATTTCATATCTTCCCTATTGTCTCAAAAATATACTTCAAAACTTACCTCTTATATTAACATTTCTTAGTCTACTAAGAAGTAGAGGTAACATTTTGGAGCTTTTACAACATGCCAAGCATTCACCTCTTTAACTTTATTTTTTTTAATAATTTTTTAAAGATTTATTTATTTCTACTTTCTTAATGATCTATCTTAGAATAATATAGATGCTAATTAATAATAATGCTAGAAATTCTCTTGGTTGTAAATGGACAAACTTAAGAAAGAGATAGCTTTGGGACCAGCAGTTGGTATAATGGCTATGTCGCTGAACTCCCATGTAGTCAACCCTGGTTCAAGTCCCAGACCCGGTGGCTTAAACTCACGCCGGGCACGTGTGTGTGCGTGCCCAAGATCCTGAGAGGAGGATGGAGGAGAAGGGATTGTGGTGTGGCCACCCCCCTGGGGGGTGATTTCTCACTTTCTATCTCTCTGTCTCTCTCTTTCTGGCGAGTGCACGCGCCCTATATCAAAAACCTCTCAAAAAAAAAGAAAGAGATAGCTTTACAGGGCCAACCAGGTGGCGTGAGGATTAAAGGCAGCTGAATCCCACATGGCCAGCTGTGCAGTTAGAGTCCTGAACCTGGCCGCTTGAAAAACACAACAGGTGCCTGTGCGTGCCCAAAATCCCAAGAGGAGAATGGAGGAGAAAGGATTGCAGTGTAACCATTCCCCAGGGAAGTGCCTTTCTCTCTCTCTCTCTCTCTCTCTCTCTCTCTCTCTCTCTCTCTCTCTCCCCTCCCTCCCTCCTTCCCTCTCTCTTTCTCTCTCTCTTCCCCCTCTCCCCGTCCCTCCTTCCCTCTCTCTCTTTCTCTCTCTCTCTGACAAGTGCACGTGCCTTATAGCAAAAAGCAAACAAACAAAACTCCTCTACTCAACAGGTAACTTGACACCATTAAAGTGTGATATCCTTAAATGATAAGGAACAACTTTAAGCATGGACGATATGCTTGCTTAATTTTATGATTCAGTCTCTATCTTGGAATGAAATTTATTTCTACAATCATGTAAACCAAACATGTATGACATGATATACATCAACTAATCCCAAAAGAGGCAAGCATACCGAAGGCCTCTTATCTTCTAAGGAAGATAAGAGGAAAGGGAAAATACTTTTTAAATGAGGTAATGGGAAGATTGGCTATGACTAGAAAATATTGAATAGTAGCAATAGGATTTTTCCATCTCCACCAAAATGCCACACTATTTCAATCCAAGAAGTAAAACGTAAATGCAACTATATACACATACATATGTAATAGATGTATATGTATATAAACATATAGTATACACAACGGATTAATAAATTGTGTATTCATTAAAATTTAAAACAAATGAAAAGATATTACTATCATCATGGAAGTGAAAAAGTTAGTTTTGGTATGATAAATAGCCTAATACCATTTATATGAAGTTAAAATGTACCAAATTTTATTCCATGTTATACATGGGTATTTAGATATGTAGCATTATAAAATCTTACAAAGAAATTTATGGTACAACCACTCTGGAAACTAGTCTGACCTTTTATTTTTTTTCCAATTTAATTGCCAGAGGGGATGTGCACTCACAAGAGAGACAGAGAAACGGGGGAAGGGATGAGGGGAGAAGGACAAGCACCCCCAATAGGACATGGTCACACCACCCTCCCTTCTCCACTTCTCCATCCTGTCGGGATTTGGGGAAATGCACACACATGTACCTGATGTGTTTTTCAAGCTGCTGAAGCCAAGATTCCAACCATGATTGGCCATGTGCAATCCAGCTCCCATAATCTCTAGATTACAGGGCTAGCCCCCACTCCCTTTTTAAAAGTTTATTTCTTCCATGAGCAAGTAAGAAAGACAAACATTGCTAACGGGGTCATGATGCCACCCTCCACCCCAGCTTCAACCAGTCCCCTATCACAAACTCACACGTGCCCATGGTACTCAGGGAGGTCTCTGGATACATAGCAAACATTCTCACGTGGCTCAACACAGCAGAGGATTGCCCTCTACCTACCACTGTACCACCGTTGCCCTCGTAAATGTGAAATTCAGAATAACGATTACCCTTGGTATGGAGAGAAGAAAGATTTGAATGAGTTTCTCAAGGTCTTATTTTTATTTCTAAGTTTTACTTTAGCTAGGCTGAGTATATTATTATGTATACTGCCCTTTGCCTGAAATACTACATAATCATATTTTAAACTAAAAAAAAATTAAAAATTAACAAGTGAGTATAGGATAGAGGTGGTAAAATAAGCATGTCCAGGCAAATGATTGAGAAGAGCTGAAGAGAATGATTCAAATATGACTTAGTTTCCTGACTTTAGTAACTGAAAAGATGAACTTACATAGGTATGTAAATAATAGTAAGGGCACGGGGTGGGCGATGAGTTCAGTTTTAGGTGCATTGAGTTGGAGATGGTGGCAGGACTCGCGCGATAACTGATAGACGATGGCAAATATGAATCCAGAGCTAAAAAGAGAAGGAAGGGCAGGTTGAGAGCCCCCACCATCTTCACAGTCCTCTATTTATTCACCTCTTCCCCCCCCCAGTTTTTCTATGGGGTGCATGGAGTACACTCTCTCTAGTGTACTCATTAGAGAGAGATGGAGAGAAAGAGGGAAATTGAGAAAGCACTTCTCCAGGGGACATGGCCACACCACAATCCCTTCTCCAGTCTTCTCTCAGGATTTTGGGCACACACACACACACACACACCCAGCATGGTTTTCAGTCACAGGCCCAGAACTTGAACTGCAGAGTTGGCCATGTGGGATCCAGCTTCTTTAACCACCACATCACTAGCTGACCCAACTAACTTACATTTAAACATGGACAGCCTCAGGGCCAGCAGGTGGCATGGTGGTTAAAGACACTGGATTCCCATATGACTGTGGTTTGAGTCTCAGATCTGGTGACTTGCTTTCTCGCTTTCCCTTTCTCTCTCTCTGTCTCTCTCTGGTCAAATTAAAATAATACCACTAATCATAATAACAAATAGAATTACATGAATAATTATTTTTTTAAAAAAATGAACTGTCTCTCCATCTCTAAGAAACCTCCATGTGACTGCGATTTTGTCTAGTTACTATATTCTTTCTTCCTTTCTTTATCCAAGGTCTTGAGTTGCTCTCTTCCTCCTACCTTGCTAATTTAACCCTATACCCAGTTTCAGCGTTTGACACTAAACACTTCCTTCTTTAAATGCTCTTCTCCCTTGAAAGGTCATTTGCTTCCTGGTTTTCTCTCAAATGAATATTCCTCTGTATAATAATATTCCATCCTATATAAAGCTATCTGGGGTGCCAGAAATGTCCTACATCAGCATAGTCCATTACAGTATCACTAACCACATGGGGCTGTTAGGCACTTGAAATGTGGCTATGGTGAGTAAGGAACTGAATGAACATTTTCACTTTAATTCATATAAATTGAAATTTAAATGCCCACCTGGAGCTAGTGACCATCAGACAAGACAACTTTCAAACTCTTTTCCCCCTTCCAGCCACAATACATGACTATTATTCCACACTCGGTTTACTGAGTTTTCTTTAGAAAATCACCCCCTCCCCAGCTCAACATTCCTATGACTTCAGCCCTCAGCTCTAAGATCCGGCACAATTCTTTTTTTTTTTTTTTTTTTAGCTCCGCCCAAATTTTTTTTTTTTTTTTTTTTTTTTTTTTTTTTTTTTTAGGTTGCTATAGGGCATATGCACTTGCTAGAGAGGGAAAGTGAAAAATCACAACCCCCACCGGAGGGATGATCATGCTGCGATCTCTTCTCCATTCTCCTCTTGGGATTTTGGGAATACACACACACACATGCACTTGGTGTGATTTTCAATCTGCCAGGTTCAGAATTCCAAACAGGTAGTTGACCATGTGAGATCCAGCTGCCTTAATCTCCATGCCATCTGCCGACCCCTCAATCCCAAATCTTGAGTTGTCTTCGTTCACCTGAGTTCCTGTTCCATATTCTTTTGCACTACAAATTCCTCTCAAATGCCTCACTTTCACCTCAGACTCTGAATGTTCAAAGTTGACCTCATTGCTTTCTCTACAGAGGCAGCTCCCCCTTTCCGGTGAGATTTTGTCTTCACCCATGATGCTGTCATTCTCCCAGGAGCCCATGTGTGGAGACAGCTCACCCGCTCCTCTCCCACAGACAGCCTGTCACCAAGTGCTGACTAGTTTTCCTGCCGAGGCTTTCTCAGCTACCTGAAGCCACAATATTCATTCATTCATTCATTCCGAGAGAGAGAAATGGGCACCATAAACACGGTCTTCACACCACATTCCACCTCCAGCTCAGCCAGCCCAGATCACGGGCACACACACATGCTCAGTGTGCACAGGGAGCCTTCGGGACACAAGCCCAAGATCACCACGTGTGTCCAACAGCCCAGAATATTGTGTTGCCATTGCACCGCCATCTGGCCTGAAGGCACAGAATTTATTGACCCCCCCCCCTCCGGCCCCCGCAAGGCACTACATGTCCCCTACTCTCAAGATGCACGTAAGAGGCCGTAGCAAGGGTGGCAAGATGGCGGCCTCCGCGTTTGCTGTCGCCATGCGAGCAGCTTCAGGAATCTTACGGCCCCTGAATATTTTGGCTTCTTCAGCCTATCAAAATTGTGCCCAGAATGCCTGTCTGTCTTCTGTACTGTCCACCAGACATTTCGGTCACATTCAGACACCAGTTGTTTCCTCTGCTCCTAGATTTCTCATGGCTGTTCGAGACCTGACATGTGGCCATACAACAACGATCCTTAACAGAGTGGCACCCTTGCTTCCGGATGTCCTGAAACTGCCCCCAGTCAGAACTGTAACATACATCAGTTCACGAAAAGGCAAGAGGAAGACTGTGAAGGCTGTCATCTACAGGTTTCTTCAGCTTCGTTCTGGCCTTTGGCTAAGGAGAAAGGCTGGTTATAAGAAAAAATTATGGAAAAAGGAAAACGCAAGAAAAAAACGCTTGAGGGAATTTGTGTTCTGCAATAAAACCCAGAGCAAGCTCTTAGATAAAACGACAACATCTCTCTGGAAGAGGCGAAACTGGTATGCTGATGACCCTTACCAGAAGTACCACGATCGAACAAACCTGAAAGTATAGGTCTGCAGTTTCACAGTTTCACAGTGATTATGTATCTTTGTGTACATGTCTTTGCAAAAATGAGTAAGTATGAAGCTTTATGTACATTTTACCTTTCATCGGATATGTAAATATACAATACCAACATTAAGTTTATGGAAGTTTTTTTTTTTTTTTTTTGGGGGGGGGGGGGGTTTTCCTTATGGTGGGGGGGGCGCGTGCGTGCGCTCACCAGACAGACAGAGAGAGACAGAGAGACAGAAAGCAAGAAATCACCCCCCAGGGGGGATGGCACGCCGAAATCCCTTCTCCTCCATTCTGTTCTCGGGATCTTGGGCACGCACACACATGCGCCTGGCGTGAGTTTTAAGCCACCAGGTCCGGGACGCAAACTGCGGTTGATTACGTGGGAGTCCAGCGACATAGCCATTAAGCTAACTGCTGGTTCCCAAGTCTATGGGAGTTTTAAAACGTACTGGATTAAACATTCCCAAATTTGGCCAGAGTGGGGGAAAAAAGATGCACGTAAGAAAACAGAATATACACATTTACAAATTCAACTAATAGAGAACAACAGTAACAAAGCCAAAATATACCAGATGCCCTGCCAAACTCAGAAATCACTGGGGGGTCAGTCAGCTCTTTCTGGAATGGATCCAAGCATGTTGTGCTCTGGCCAGATGGGACTTCAGATGTTCCTGCTCCTTTCTGTTCTCCTTGGCCACCAGATGAATCTTCCTTTGCCTGGCCCTAAAGGCTTCTGTGATTCCCATGAGCTAATGCTTATCAGGGTATCTCAACGCAACTCCACGGCCACACAGTCACTCAGCCCCCCCTTTACTCATGTTTTACCGCCAGGATTTTCATTCTCTCTGCCCTATGCTCCTGCAAATACTAGCAAGACTTTAAGTTTCAGTTCAAGTCTTGACCTCTTTCCATCAAGCCATTGCTTCCAGCTATTGCTAATTCCCTTTCTTTACCTTTCTGTTACACTTACAGCACACCCCTTAATATTACTCGTAATTCGTGACTAAGGATCATCATCACAATTTCAATCATAAGCACTTTGTATACAAGTGTGACATATTACCCTTCTTCTGTAGTTTATTTTATTTTTCTAGATTTTTGCCATGGGGCACTTGTGCTCACCAGAAAGAGACAGAGAGAGATAGGAAGATAAATTGAGAAATCATCCCCCGGGGGAATGTTCACACCAAAATTCTCTCTTCTTCATTCTCCTCTTTGGATTTTAGGCAGCATACACAATGATCTGGCATAATTTTCGAACCACTGGGTTTAGGATTCAAACCTCACAGTTGGCTATGTGGGAATCTAATACCCTAACCACCATGCCACCTGCTGACCCCACTTACGTAGTTTTTAAGCAGTGATTTTCTAGAAAAAAAAAAAAAAAGAAAATGGAACAGTGCTTGGTTCTATAGGGACTTTTTTTTTTTTAAGTTTACATTTAAGTTCATTTGAATTTAAATTCATCAGTTTCAATAAGGCATGAATTTGAATTCTTTTAGGATTAAAATTTCATATTTCTTATTTTAATGAAGAAACTTAGTAATATGACTTGCCAGTTGTAAAGAGGCCACCAAACTAGTATTCACCGGCTGGACAAATCATCAAAAACTTACAAGAGGGCCAGCAGGTGGTGTGGTGGTTAAGGGCGCTGGACTTCCACATGGCCGACCATGGTTTGAGTCCCAGATCTGGTGGCTTGCCTTCTCACTTTCTCTCTTTCTCTCACTCTGTTCCTCTCTCATAAAATTAAAATAAATAAAAGATAAAAAATAAAATAATTCTAAAAAAGTAAACTTACAAGGAAATCTTTACAGGTTTCTATTATGTACCACTTGATATCTACAAAATATGTGCAATGGCCAGCCTTGTGGTGCACCAGCAATGTGTGGCTTAAGAGAACCTAGGGGCTGACTCCATGGCCTGATGTTTGAGGCACTGAATCCCATACGGCTGACCATGCAGCTGAGTCCCAGATCCAGTGATCTGAGAAACACCAGACACATGTGCATGCATGTCTAAAATCTCAAAAGGAGGGAGAAATGGAAGATAAGGGATCATGGTGTGACCATTCTCCATGGGGGGGGTGCACTCACCTCCACTGCTCTCTCTGTCTCTCTCTGGCAAGTACACATACCCTCTGGCAAAGAGAGAGAGAAGTTATATCTCATATGATGACTAGGGTTCAAATTCACAGCCATCAGATACACACAGTAGGGCCCGAGAGCGACAAGCTAAAGTACTAGGGGAAAGGGATTGGAGTGTACCAAACTCTAGATAGAGTGTTCATCTCTCTCTATTTCTCTCTCCCTCCTGTACAGGTGTGCTCTATCATGAGTAAAGATAAAAGGTTTTAAAATATGTGATGTATACGTAAATATAAAACATAATAAATAATAAACTAGGTGAGTCCATCACTTAATTTAAGAGATTTCTAATATTGGTAGACCAGCTATAATTTGAAGATTCTGTCATCTTTGACAGCAAAAGTCCTTGGATTTGTTCTAATTCTATGTGTTTCATTGAGTTGTTGTTTTTTTTTTCAGTGTATTTATTTCTCTCATGGTGGGGCACCCCAACACAGAACTCATGCTTCCACATACTCCCGGTCTCAGCTGGCCCAAATGATGAGCATGAGTGTATACCTTGTGTTCTCAGAGAGGTCCCAGGATGCAAACCCAGGATCTTTCCCATGTGGGTCCAGTTGTGTTCCAGCGGCATCACTGCTCAGCCCTCAGTGTTTATTAGCCTAGTCTATCAGAAGTACTGTATTTCATTAATGTCTGTAGTACATATTCCTGGCTTACTTATAGCACTTGCATTACTTTATTTCTAGCATGCTTATTTACTCAGCTTATGAATTTTTATTCTTCAGTATATTTTGAGCATTCTGATTTCACAATACTGTGAGATTATCTTTCTACTTCATATTTCCTCCACGCTGAATTGAACAAGCCACTTATCTGCTTATGTTCCTAGTCTACTCAAGTCATTTTATTCCTTTGTATTGACTGACCCTCCCTCTAGTTTTGTATAACAAGCTTACTGTGTGTTCCTTCTTCCAAGTCATTGACATATAAAATGAATAAAATTGCTCCTAATATTGATCCCTGGAACTCTGTAATCCATCCATTCCAAACTATTCCACACTTTGATATCAAAAGCAACATGTAATCTGCTTAGGTACTTCATCCCTCTACCGTACATTTCTCCTTTCCAGGTTAGTTGTTTGTGTGGTATTCTTTTTATGGTTGTTTATTCTAGAATCCAAGTAATTAGTCCATGGCTTCCTTCGGTTTATATTTGTTATTAAACCCAGAAGTTGTTTCACATCACTGAGGCAGATAAACTATGAATCCATGCTGACTCTTTTAAAATTAAATAATAACTTTCTGATATTTCCAGTCATTGGCTTCCCACAAAATTTACCAATGTCTTCACCATAGGAGGAGGAGAAGGGTTTGTAGAATAACCACACCTCTTTGAGGGATGTATTCTCCTTCTCCTTTTATCTGTCTCTCTCTGACAAGCACACATGCTCTTTGGGAAAAAAAGAAAAAAAAAAAGCTTAATAATTCTGAAACTTGTACTCAGAAGAAAAGGGACATTTAGGAAATGAATAGTAACTTAGTAAGGGTTTTACTTATGTAACAGACAGACATAGCCCAAAATAAAGTATTTCAAGTCAGCTTTCTCTCTTTCTTTTATTCATGATATAGCACATGCTTACACACAAGAGACACAGAGAGAGAAATGAGCACCTTCACTGGCCTGGTTACACTGCAGTCTTCTTCCTCCAGTCCTCCAGCCCACTGGATCCTCAGGCTGACTGGGCAGGGGATTCAAACTGCAGTTGCCTGTAGGATCTAGCTTCTCTTGAGAAGCCTATCACCACTGTGCCATGGAGACTGCCTGCTTTTCTCTTTATTCATGAATCCAAACA
>NW_006159807.1:3408817-3441712 GCF_000334495.1 Tupaia belangeri chinensis | reverse complement strand
TTTTTGGGGGGGGGAGAGGTTTTCACTATAGGGTGCGTGCGCTCACCAGACAGACAGAGAGAGACAGAGAGACAGAAAGCAAGAAATCACCCCCCAGGGGGGATGGCACGCCGAAATCCCTTCTCCTCCATTCTGTTCTCGGGATCTTGGGCACGCACACACATGCGCCTGGCGTGAGTTTTAAGCCACCAGGTCCGGGACGCAAACTGCGGTTGATTACGTGGGAGTCCAGCGACATAGCCATTAAGCTAACTGCTGGTTCCCAAGTCTATGGGAGTTTTAAAACGTACTGGATTAAACATTCCCAAATTTGGCCAGAGTGGGGGAAAAAAGATGCACGTAAGAAAACAGAATATACACATTTACAAATTCAACTAATAGAGAACAACAGTAACAAAGCCAAAATATACCAGATGCCCTGCCAAACTCAGAAATCACTGGGGGGTCAGTCAGCTCTTTCTGGAATGGATCCAAGCATGTTGTGCTCTGGCCAGATGGGACTTCAGATGTTCCTGCTCCTTTCTGTTCTCCTTGGCCACCAGATGAATCTTCCTTTGCCTGGCCCTAAAGGCTTCTGTGATTCCCATGAGCTAATGCTTATCAGGGTATCTCAACGCAACTCCACGGCCACACAGTCACTCAGCCCCCCCTTTACTCATGTTTTACCGCCAGGATTTTCATTCTCTCTGCCCTATGCTCCTGCAAATACTAGCAAGACTTTAAGTTTCAGTTCAAGTCTTGACCTCTTTCCATCAAGCCATTGCTTCCAGCTATTGCTAATTCCCTTTCTTTACCTTTCTGTTACACTTACAGCACACCCCTTAATATTACTCGTAATTCGTGACTAAGGATCATCATCACAATTTCAATCATAAGCACTTTGTATACAAGTGTGACATATTACCCTTCTTCTGTAGTTTATTTTATTTTTCTAGATTTTTGCCATGGGGCACTTGTGCTCACCAGAAAGAGACAGAGAGAGATAGGAAGATAAATTGAGAAATCATCCCCCGGGGGAATGTTCACACCAAAATTCTCTCTTCTTCATTCTCCTCTTTGGATTTTAGGCAGCATACACAATGATCTGGCATAATTTTCGAACCACTGGGTTTAGGATTCAAACCTCACAGTTGGCTATGTGGGAATCTAATACCCTAACCACCATGCCACCTGCTGACCCCACTTACGTAGTTTTTAAGCAGTGATTTTCTAGAAAAAAAAAAAAAAAGAAAATGGAACAGTGCTTGGTTCTATAGGGACTTTTTTTTTTTTAAGTTTACATTTAAGTTCATTTGAATTTAAATTCATCAGTTTCAATAAGGCATGAATTTGAATTCTTTTAGGATTAAAATTTCATATTTCTTATTTTAATGAAGAAACTTAGTAATATGACTTGCCAGTTGTAAAGAGGCCACCAAACTAGTATTCACCGGCTGGACAAATCATCAAAAACTTACAAGAGGGCCAGCAGGTGGTGTGGTGGTTAAGGGCGCTGGACTTCCACATGGCCGACCATGGTTTGAGTCCCAGATCTGGTGGCTTGCCTTCTCACTTTCTCTCTTTCTCTCACTCTGTTCCTCTCTCATAAAATTAAAATAAATAAAAGATAAAAAATAAAATAATTCTAAAAAAGTAAACTTACAAGGAAATCTTTACAGGTTTCTATTATGTACCACTTGATATCTACAAAATATGTGCAATGGCCAGCCTTGTGGTGCACCAGCAATGTGTGGCTTAAGAGAACCTAGGGGCTGACTCCATGGCCTGATGTTTGAGGCACTGAATCCCATACGGCTGACCATGCAGCTGAGTCCCAGATCCAGTGATCTGAGAAACACCAGACACATGTGCATGCATGTCTAAAATCTCAAAAGGAGGGAGAAATGGAAGATAAGGGATCATGGTGTGACCATTCTCCATGGGGGGGGTGCACTCACCTCCACTGCTCTCTCTGTCTCTCTCTGGCAAGTACACATACCCTCTGGCAAAGAGAGAGAGAAGTTATATCTCATATGATGACTAGGGTTCAAATTCACAGCCATCAGATACACACAGTAGGGCCCGAGAGCGACAAGCTAAAGTACTAGGGGAAAGGGATTGGAGTGTACCAAACTCTAGATAGAGTGTTCATCTCTCTCTATTTCTCTCTCCCTCCTGTACAGGTGTGCTCTATCATGAGTAAAGATAAAAGGTTTTAAAATATGTGATGTATACGTAAATATAAAACATAATAAATAATAAACTAGGTGAGTCCATCACTTAATTTAAGAGATTTCTAATATTGGTAGACCAGCTATAATTTGAAGATTCTGTCATCTTTGACAGCAAAAGTCCTTGGATTTGTTCTAATTCTATGTGTTTCATTGAGTTGTTGTTTTTTTTTTCAGTGTATTTATTTCTCTCATGGTGGGGCACCCCAACACAGAACTCATGCTTCCACATACTCCCGGTCTCAGCTGGCCCAAATGATGAGCATGAGTGTATACCTTGTGTTCTCAGAGAGGTCCCAGGATGCAAACCCAGGATCTTTCCCATGTGGGTCCAGTTGTGTTCCAGCGGCATCACTGCTCAGCCCTCAGTGTTTATTAGCCTAGTCTATCAGAAGTACTGTATTTCATTAATGTCTGTAGTACATATTCCTGGCTTACTTATAGCACTTGCATTACTTTATTTCTAGCATGCTTATTTACTCAGCTTATGAATTTTTATTCTTCAGTATATTTTGAGCATTCTGATTTCACAATACTGTGAGATTATCTTTCTACTTCATATTTCCTCCACGCTGAATTGAACAAGCCACTTATCTGCTTATGTTCCTAGTCTACTCAAGTCATTTTATTCCTTTGTATTGACTGACCCTCCCTCTAGTTTTGTATAACAAGCTTACTGTGTGTTCCTTCTTCCAAGTCATTGACATATAAAATGAATAAAATTGCTCCTAATATTGATCCCTGGAACTCTGTAATCCATCCATTCCAAACTATTCCACACTTTGATATCAAAAGCAACATGTAATCTGCTTAGGTACTTCATCCCTCTACCGTACATTTCTCCTTTCCAGGTTAGTTGTTTGTGTGGTATTCTTTTTATGGTTGTTTATTCTAGAATCCAAGTAATTAGTCCATGGCTTCCTTCGGTTTATATTTGTTATTAAACCCAGAAGTTGTTTCACATCACTGAGGCAGATAAACTATGAATCCATGCTGACTCTTTTAAAATTAAATAATAACTTTCTGATATTTCCAGTCATTGGCTTCCCACAAAATTTACCAATGTCTTCACCATAGGAGGAGGAGAAGGGTTTGTAGAATAACCACACCTCTTTGAGGGATGTATTCTCCTTCTCCTTTTATCTGTCTCTCTCTGACAAGCACACATGCTCTTTGGGAAAAAAAGAAAAAAAAAAAGCTTAATAATTCTGAAACTTGTACTCAGAAGAAAAGGGACATTTAGGAAATGAATAGTAACTTAGTAAGGGTTTTACTTATGTAACAGACAGACATAGCCCAAAATAAAGTATTTCAAGTCAGCTTTCTCTCTTTCTTTTATTCATGATATAGCACATGCTTACACACAAGAGACACAGAGAGAGAAATGAGCACCTTCACTGGCCTGGTTACACTGCAGTCTTCTTCCTCCAGTCCTCCAGCCCACTGGATCCTCAGGCTGACTGGGCAGGGGATTCAAACTGCAGTTGCCTGTAGGATCTAGCTTCTCTTGAGAAGCCTATCACCACTGTGCCATGGAGACTGCCTGCTTTTCTCTTTATTCATGAATCCAAACATCTGTCAATAATCGAGAAGAAAAAAAAAAAAAATATATATATATATATATACACATTTGGAGAGTTTTTTACTATAAGGCGCATGTGCTTGCCAGAAAGACAGAGGGTGACAGAGAGACAGAAAGTGAGAAATCACCCCCCAGGGGGGATGGCCACACTGCAATCTCTTCTCCATTCCCCTCTCACGATCATGTGCACGCACACACATGCATTCAGCGTGAGTTTAAGCCACTGGGTTTGGGCCTTGAACCGTGGTCAACTACATGGGAGTCCAGCTACGTAGCCATTATGCCATCTGCTGGTCCTGAGAAGAAATTATTTTAATTACAATATTGAAAATCTAGTGGAATAGTCAAAATTCATAGAACTATACCTAAGCTTTTTGCAATGGGTTTGCTGCCAGAGCACAAGTGTCATGAAAACCACCACTAGATCAAAGCCAAAATGGGAAAGGAGAAGGCTCACATCATTGTGTGTCATTGGATATGTAGAGTCCAGCAAGTTCACCAGTACTGGCCATCTGGTCCACAAATGTGTGGGATCAACAAAAGAACCATTGGAAAATTTGTGAAGGAGGCTGCTGAGATGGGAAAGGATTCCTTCAAGTATGCCTGGGCCTTGGAAAAACTGAAAGCTGAACGTGAGTGTGGTGTCACTATTGATATCTCCCTGTGGAAAATTGAGACCAGCAAGTATCATGTGACTATCATTGACATCCCAGGACACGGAGATTTTATCAAAAACATGATTACAGGCACATCTCTGGCCTGTGCCGTCCTGATTGTTGCTGCTGGTATTGGTGAATTTGAAGCTGGTATCTCCAAGAATGAGCAGACCCAGGAGCATGCCCTTCTGGCTTACACACTGGATGTGAAACGACTAAGAGTTGGTGTTAACAAAATGGATTCTACTGAGTCACCCTACAGTCAGAAGAGATTATGAGGAAACTGTTAAGGAAGTCAGCATCTGCATTAAGAATACTGGCTACAATCCTAACAGAGGAGCATTTGTGCCAATTACTAGTTGGAATGGAGACAATATGCTGGAGCCAAGTGCTAACATGCCATGGTTCAAGGGATGGAAATTTACCCATAAAAACGGCAATGCCAGTGGAACTACACTGCTTGAAGCTCTGGATTGCATCCTACCACCAACTCGTCCAACTGACAAGCCCTTGTGTCTGCTCTTCCAGGATGTATATACAAAATTGGTGTTATTGGCACTGTCTCTGTGGGCCGAGTGGAGACTGGAATGCTCAAACCTGGTATGGTGGTCACCTTTGTACCAGTCAAGGTGACTACTGAAGTAAAGTCTGTTGAAATGTACCATGAAGCTCTGAGTGAAGGTCTTCCTAGGGACATTGTAGGCTTCAACGTCAAGAACGTGTCTGTCGGGACCAGCAGTTAGCGTAATGGCTATGTCGCTGGACTCCCACATTGTCGACCATGGTTCGTGTCCTGGACCCTGTGGCTTAAAACTCACACCGGGCGCATGTGCGTGCGTGCCCAAGAGCCCAAGAGGAGAACGGAGGAGAAGGGATTGCGGCGTGGCCATCCCCCCTGGGGGGTGATTTCTCACTTTCTGTCTCTCTGTCTCTTTCTGTCTGTCTGGCGAGCGCATGTGCCCTATAGCAAAAAAAAAAACCTCTCCAAAAAAAAAAAAAAGAACGTGTCTGTCAAAGATGTTCACTATGGCAACGTTGCAAGCAGCTGGCTTCCCTGCTCATGTGAACCATCCAGGCCAAATCAGTGCTGCCTGTGCCCCATATGGACTGTCGCACAATCACATTGCTTGCAAGTTTGCTGAGCTGAAGGAAAAGACTGGTCATGGTTCCGGTAAAAAGCTGGAAGACTGCCTTAAATTCTTGAAATCCAGCGATGATATTGATATGGTTCCTGGCAAGCTCCTGTGTGTTGAGAGCCTCTCTGACTATCCTTCTCTGGGTTGTTTTGCCGTTCGTGATATCAGACAGTTGCCATGGTTGTCATCAAAGCCATGGACAAGAAGGCTGCTGGAGCTGGCAAGGTCACCAAGTCTGCCCAGAAAGCTCAGAAGGCTAAATAAATATCCCTAATTCCTGCCACCCCAGTCTTAATCAGTGGTGTAAGGACAGTCTCAGAACTCTTTGTCTCAATTGGTCATTTAAGTTTAATAGTAAAAGACTGGTTAATGATAACAATGAGTCATAAAATCTTCAGAAGGAAAGGAAAATGTTTTGTGGACCATATTTTGGTGTTTATGTGCGGCAGTTTTAAGTTATTAATTTTTAAAATAAGTACTTTAAAAAAATAATTATTTCATTGTATTTTTTATTTTTTTTTTTTTGATCTGAGAAAGACAGAAGGAGAGAGAAAGCAGGCCTCCAGGCCCAGGACTTGAGCCATGGTCAGCCATGTGGGAGTCTAGCACCTTAACCACCATGCCACCTGCCAGCCCATAATATCAGTACTTTTTATTGAAAACAACTCGACCAAAAATCTGTCACAGAATTTTGAGACGCACTTAAACAAAATTTAATTAGAAAAAAATAAAAAAGAGAAGAACTATACTTTAAAATGGTCCATTTTACTATATGTGAGTTATAACTCAATTTTTTAAATGAGAGGAAAAAAATAAGAAGAATCTTTTATTAAAAAACTTACTAGGGACCAGCAGTTAGCGTAATGGCTATGTCGCTAGACTCCCACGTAGTCGACCACAGTTCAATTCCTGGACCCGGTGGCTTAAAACGCACGTCGGGCACATGTGCATGCGTGCCCAAGATCCCGAGAGGAGAATGGAGGAGAAGGGATTGCAGCGTGGCCACCCCCCCCAGGGGGTGATTTCTCGCTTTCTGTCTTTCTGTCTCTCTCTGTATGGCAAGCGCGCACACCCTACAGCCAAAAACAAAGAAAAACTTACTAGAATACTGAAAGTGAGAGACTATGACAACAGCAGAGGTGATAGCGCAGGGTCCTTGACACAACGGTGTAGCTGTGGACACTTTTCTGAGGAGGAGGTGAAAGCATATGGACATAGGCTAGAAACGATATGTATCTTTTTTTTTTTTGGAGAGGTTTTTCACTATAGGGCGCGTGCGCTCGCCAGACAGAGAGTGACATACAGACAGAAAGCGAGAAATCACCCCCCAGGGGGGATGGCCACGCCGCAATCCCTTCTCCTCCATTCTCCTCTCGGGATCTTGGGCACGCATGCACATGCTCCCGGCGTGAGTTTTGAACCACCGGGTCTGGGACTCGAAACACGGTCGACTCCATGGGAGTCCAGTGACATAGCCATTACGCTAACTGCTGGTTCCTAGAAACAATATGTATCTTGAAAGTAGGTAAAAATTCACAACTAAAGGACCACCGGTTAGCGTAATGGCTATGTCACTGGACTCCCATGTAGTCGACCGTGTTTCGAGTCCCAGACCCGGTGGTTCAAAACTCACGCCGGGAGCATGTGCATGCGTGCCCAAGATCCCAAGAGGAGAATGGAGGAGAAGGGATTGCGGCGTGGCCATCCCCCCTGGGGGGGTGATTTCTCGCTTTCTGCCTCTCTGTCTCTCTCTGTCTTTCTGGTTCGTGCACGAGCCTTATAGCAAAAAACCTCTTCCAAAAAAAATCCATAACTAAAACTGTAGAATGAAAAATAAAACTGTAAATATTTTTAAAGCTTATTTAATGCATGCTAAAAGTGAATACATAAAAAGGCCAAATGACTACATCCACAGAGTTCTCCATCAACACATAAACACAGTTCTAAAAAAAAGAACTGCAAGATAATAGAAAGAAGAGCAGCATAAATTTGTGTGTCTGTTTTGTTCATATGAAAGCAGGGTCCAGTAGAAAACCTTGTACATAGTAGGATGTTTATAAATTTATTGAATGAGTGAATAGTTAACTTCTTTAGTCCTGTTATCTCATTATTAGTCAGCTGTCTCTAATCTGTTTTACATTTTGTTTTTCATTTATTTTTTTTTTAATTCATGACAGAGCATGGGTGTACAGAAGAGTGAGAGACAGACAGACAGAAGCCCCCTCCGCAGTGCTCAGTCATACGAAGATCCCCTTTCTCCAGTCCTCCAGCCCGCCATGCTCACCTACCCAGCATGTTTCTCAGACCAAGCGGGCTGGGCACTTGAGCCAGAGTAGGCATATGGCTTCCAGCTCTGCAGTCCAGTATGCTACCAACTGTGTCACAGAGGCTGGGCCGTAGCTTATTAATTTTTAACAAACTTTTTTATTTTGGAATACTCTTAGACTTACTAGAAAAAGCTATAAAGATAACATGAAGTTCCTGCATACCTCTAACCCAGCTTCCCCCGATGTCTGTTGACCAATCAGCTCAGTTTGCGAGACTGTCCTGCTTTTGGTACTGAAAGTCCCACATCTCAAGAAACCTCTCTCCGAGGCACACCGGAATGGTGAGTGACCCTGCAAGATAATCATCTTCCATTGCCACGCTTCATTTGTCTAAGCTAAGACGCCAACATACGTGCGTTACTACTGTACTCAACGCCGGGCTTTACTTGGAGTTTAGGAGTTTTCCTAGTAAGTGCCTTTTCTCTTACATGCTCTAATTCAGAATACCTCTATCTTAGTGTTGTCCAGCTGTGACAGCTTCTCCATCATTCCTTGCTTCTTGTGACCTTGACTTTTTTGAGGAGTACTGGTCAAATATCTTGTAGAATGTCCCTCAGTTTGGGTTTGTCTGATTTTTTTTTTTTTCTCATGTTTAGACTAGTGTTGTGAGCTTTGGGGCTTTAATTTATTTTAAAATGCTGCAAATGTCAATGCTTATTTCTATGGTTTCATGAACCATTAAAGACCTTAAAATCCACAAAACACCATTTTAATTTAAAGGGATTAAACCTGTTGTTTAAGATCATACAAGACAGAATGAAATTTTCTGATTTTAGATACAGTTCTCACATTACTGTTCCACACAGGGCAAAATTAAAATTGCTTCAAATGCAAAGAAAGATTTATTTAGGACAGTCATGATGGTCCAAGCAGGAGGGTACTGCTGCTCCATGACTGAGACAACGTGGGAGCCTGGGTCCGGTGCTGGCCCAATTTAAAAAGTCTAGGCGTAAGGGTATGCACCCATGGTCCTAGCTAACAGGAAGGCTGGAGCTGGAAGGATCAGGCCATGGTGAGACACAGTCAAAAATACCCATTTCCTTCTCTCCCTCCCACATTCCCCCCCACATGAACATACAAAAATTAATTTCAAAAAATTTTAAAATGTTATTGCACCAGCTGGTAGCATGGTTAGCTAAGTAAACTGGATTCCACATGGCTGACTGTGCAGTTCAAGTCCTGGACCCGATGGCTTGAAAAACTCTCCAGGCATGTGTGTACGCATGCCAAAAATTCCTAGAGAAGAATGAAGGAGAAGAGATTTTAGAGTGGTCACCCCGCCCCCCTAGAGGTGCTTTCTCACTTTCCTTCTCTCTGTCTCTTCTGCCAAGTCTGTGTGCCCTATAGCACATTTTTAAAAATGAAAAAAGCTTTTTAAAATTTTTACTTAAGCTTTAAAAATGACAGAGCTCATTGCCCAAGTGACCTTTCAAACTATGAAAGCATTTTATTTCTTTTTTCCTTCTTTTTTTTTTTTTTTTTTTTTTTTTTTTTTTTTTGTAGGTTTTGCTATAAGGTGCATGCACTCACCAGAGAGAGAGAGAAAAAATGAAAAATCACTGTCCAGGGGAGATGGTCATGCTGCAATCCCTTCTCCTTCATTCTCCTCATGGGATTTGGGCATGTGCCTACAACCCAGCATGAATTTCAAGCTGCCAGGTCCAGAACTCAAACTGTGGTTTGTCATGTGGGAGTCCAGCACCTTAAACACCACGTCACCACTGGCCCCAAAAGTTTAGTTTTCTAATTTATTATTATTATTAATTTTACCATAGAAAGCGAAAGTGAGAAAGCAAGCCACCAGGTCCAGGATCAGACCATGGTCAGCCATGTAGGAGTCCAGTGTTTTAACTGCCATGCCACCTGCTGGCCCCAGTTTTCTAATTTCTCTTTCTCTGGTGAGTGCACATACCCTGTGGTAATTATAGGGAAAATAAAATCCTTATAACAAAACATTTGTATAGATTCATAATAACTTCTTAAGGTTAGATTTATTTTTTTTCTAATTTGCTTTAGAGCACGTGTGCTCGCCCCAGAGAGAGAAAGTAAGAAATCAGCCCCCAAGGAGGATGACCACTCTGCAATCTCTTCTCTATTCTCCTCTTGAGATTTTGGGCATGCATGCCCAGGTGCCACAAGCGCTCAGCATGCTTTTCAATCCACTGGGTCATCGCACTGAGATGGCACAGTTGGACATGGAGGATCCAACCACCTTCACCACCACACCACTTGGCTGGCCCAAGCTACATTGCTTTAAGTGGCCTTGCTGTATCAATTGTATATACAATTTTGTGTCTTTCTGATATGCCAAATTGCCTTCCAAACTGTATGAAAGCATCAGTTTATATATTCATATGCAATTTATAAATGTACCCATTTCTCCATAATATATACTCTGATATTTCATTTTACCTTTGCTGTAGGGCATGCGTGCTCACCGGAGAGACAAAGAAAGATAAGAGAGATAGTGAAAAGGTGAGAAAAAACCCCTAGGGGGACCAGAAGATGGCATAATATTACATTGCTGGACTCCCACATAGTCACCACAGTTTGAGTCCCGGATCTAGGGGCTTAAAAACTCATACCAGGAGCGTGTGCATACTTGCTCAAAATCCCAAGCAGAGAATGGAGGAGAAGGGATTGCAGCATGGCAATCACCCCCTGGGGGTGGGGGGATTTTTTTCACTTTCTGTCTCTGTGTCTCTCTCTGTCTCTCCAGTGAGCACATGCCCTATAACAAAAATCTCTCTCGAAAGAAAGAAAGAAAGAAAGAAAGAAAGAAAGAAAGAAAGAAAGAAAGAAAGAAAGAAAAAGAAAGAAAGAAAGAAAGAAAGAAAGAAAGAAAGAAAGAAAGAAAGAAAGAAAGAAAGAAAGAAAGAAAGAAAGAAAAGAAAGAAAGAACCCCTCTCCCACCCCCAGGAAGGATGGCAGCACTGCAATCCCTCCTCTTCCATTCTCCTCTTAGGATTTTAGGCATGCACACACACACACACACACACACAGCATGGTTTTTACACTGCCAGGTCCAGAACTCAAACTGCAGTTGGCCATATGGGAGTCCAGCACTTTAATCACCATGCCATCTATTGCCCACCCCCTCACTCACCCAGCATGTTTCTCAAGCCACAAGAACCAGGACTCGAACCTCAGTTGACCATGTGGGAACTAGCTTTCTTTAGCCACTAGACAGCAGAGCGACCCAAAACGTGTCTAAGTGTATAGGTGAAATCAGAACAAGTCAATATTTAGCCAGCAACCGTAGATCACATCCCCGATCCCAAAGGCTCCAGCCCAGGTCCTGTTCAACAGAGCTGTTACAGAAATATTTTCTCTAACACTTATGAACTGCCTGCTTTCTAGTTTCCTTGTTGGCGACCTTGTTTTGCCACCCAGTCTCAATATGAATGCAGTAGAAAAGGGGCGTGGGAGGGGTGTCCTAGGCTGAGCCAAAGCTGGGATCTGAGCCAGGACACGGATGCTCGTCTGGGCATGTCTGATGGGCTTGCCAGGAGTCTCTTAGCATGTGGAGCAACGAGGTTCACAGAAAATACTGTCCTAAGGCAGCGGGTGTGAGGGGGCATATCACAAGTGTCAGAACCCCACCAGGGGAGCATGTAAAATGTGTGCACCCTGCACAAGTGCAACCCTCATGCTGAGTGTGCATGACTATGCGTGTTGTGTGTGTGTGTGTGTGTGTGTGTGTGTGTGAGAAAGAGAGAGAAAGACGTGGGTGTACAGTAGCAAGGAGCATTATGTGATCATCAAAACTGGCCCTCAGAGTAATGAAAGTTACAAAAGCCCACCCCTGCTTCAAGCCCACTCCCAATGTTTCCACCTCCTCCCCAACCAAAGATCATCACTCTCCTGCCTAAGCTTGGCTGTGCCCTTCTTGTAGCAAACGCATTTGGCCTCGTATTTCAGACTTGAGTACGTGTGTCATGTCTGTAACCATCAAGAGCAGGAATCATGTCTTATCTCATCTCCTTTCTATTGCATATTGTCGAACACATCTGCTTAGTTATCACTGGGTAGGGAAATGGGCAACGCATAAATCCATCTATCTGCCAGGCCTCTGTAGTCTCTCCTAAAGACTATTAACCCTGTTTCTTCCTAAATTGTGCATTTTAAATACATCCCTTATATCTAATACATCTTAGTCAACTGATTTACTTATTGGCATATCATGTAACATTTGCCTGCCTTATCTGTTCATTTGGTCGTAAACTTCCTAGAGGGCAAGGATCACATATGACCCAAACTGTGAGAACCCACATGACTCAGGAAGAGCTTACTGGGCTAGTCAACACGTCTAGCGTGTGAGTCTCAGCACACACACCCCACAAGGCAGCACTTTGTAGACAGAGCAGGGGCTAGTAGAAAAGAAAAAAATGCCGACTAGTAGAGTAGGAATTAAGCATTGGGTTATAGAACTGAATTCTGAGAAGGAAAGAAACCCGAGAGAAGCCTAAACCTGTCTGTAGCAGGATAGAACCAACAAGCAGGCAGCCTGACCTAGGGGGTGTGGTTGGACCACAGTTCAGAGCTTTGGAATGGCTCCACACAGGTTTCACAAGGACTGCAACTGGGTTCTTTCTGTTTTTCTTTCTTTCTCTCTCTCTCTAACTTCCTTTCTTTCTTTTTCTTTCTTCCTTTCTTCCTTCGTTTTTTTCTTTTTCTTTTTTTGGAGAGGTTTTTGTCATAGGGCGCGTGCACTCTACAGAAAGAGAAATAGAAAGCGAGAATTCACCCCCCAGAGGGGATGGCAACACCACAATCCCTTCTCCTACATTCTCCTCTTGGGATCTTGGGACGCACACACACACACACTTGGCGTGCGTTTAAGCCACCCAGTCCAGGACTCGAACAGCAATCGACTACATGGGAGTCCAGCGACATAGCCATTACACTAACTGCTGGTCCCTCTTCCTTCCTTGAGAGAGGGAAGCAAACACACAGAGAGAGAGAGAGAGAAGCACCTCCAACAAGGCCTTCACGCAGCATATTACCCTCAGCCCTCCCCAACTGCCAGGATTACAGGGACACAACATGTCCCAGGAGATCTTGGGAGTGAGCCCCAGACCTTCTGTCAGCATCGGGGACTTATGTGTTAACACCATGCCATGCGACTGGCCTGCTAGGTCTTCTTTCTAACCCTGTTAGCCTATTTGGTTTTTTCCGTATTTGCGTCAGGCTTTTCTTGTGTTTGAAAAACCCTGGCTGTAGTTATTATGTGCAAAATGATGTTGATAAAATCAATGTGCAACGTTTGTTTTCAAATTAGAACACAGGCAGAACATCTGAAACTGATTGGAACACATGCCCAGTGATCAGAGACGGGCACCCACGGAGACACGGCCATCTTCTCCTCCTCTTCTCAGTTTAATATTTACTTCCATGCACACCCACAAGTTATTACACCCTTAGTTCTATATCAGGTCTTCAGAGGGTCACATGATCTACTGACCATTTCAGCTTAATGACCAGATTGTGTTACAGTAGGATTGTTCTGGGGATGTTGACTGACTGATAATGGGCACAGTCGTAAATGTCAGACTAGCCGTTCAGAGGGCAAGGGTCAAATGAGAGAAAGAACAAGTTGGAGAACTAAAGGTCAAGCCATTTGGCAGCTGCGTGGATAGTGGCTCAGCTAGTGATTCCAAGTGCACCCCTGCTACCACGAAACCAGCCCTAGGACTCATGGTTAATTTTATAATGACTGCAGTGAGATAAGTTAATATCTCACATTGCTCATTTAGCTTATCGCAATTTTAAAAATATTCATTTAAAGCCAGAATTTGGCATAGTGGTTAAGGCACTGGACTCCCACTTGGTCGACCATGGTTAGAATTCCAGACCTGGGGGCTTGAAGATCACACCTGGCATATGTACATGTGTGCCCAGGATCCCAAGAGGAGAATGGAGGAGAAGGGCATAGCCATGCCCTTCTGGGGTGCTGATTTCTCATTTTCCCTCTCTGTGTCTCTGTCTCTCTCTCTGGTAAGCATACGTATCCTATGGCAAAAAGAAAAACAATCTCTAAAAAACAGCAACAAAAATTCATTCATCATTCAACAAGTATGTATTTAGTGCCTCTGTGCGAGATCCACCATTAAACAGAACAAAATCCTGCCCGTCTGGGCATCATCCGTTGGTCTTGTGTAGTTTTGCATCTTCTTGAGGTCTCAGTTCATGGAGGTTATCTCGTTTGTCCCTTTTATCTACTTCTCTGGGCCCCAAGTGAGTTTGTTTTCAATCCCCTGGGTCTTTGGAGATGCACGATCTCTGCATTTCTGGGTCCCAAGTGCAACCTAACCATCTCTTACGTGCATCTACACCGGTTTGAAATGACACTTTTCTCACCAGCAGAGCCTGAGACCACTTACAGTCTGGCCATTGGAGACCTCTGCCTGCTGAGAAAGATTTCCAGGATAGAGGCTGGGAAGACAGAGTGGGTCCACTTACTTCCCAGATGAGGAAACAGATCGGAGAAGCTAAGTAACTTGCCTATATCACACTCTTGCCTGTGTCCCCTGGCCCTTCCTCTCAGCCTAGTGCTTTTCTACCATATCATCAATGACACACCCTGTGGGATCTAACAGGCCAGAAGGACCAGCGGTGGCCACAGGACAGAGGTATAGCAAGAGAATGGGGCAGGGAGCGCTCACACTTGAGAATAATTGAGAGAACGAAATATCTTTCTTTCTTTTTTAATTTGCCATAAGACACACGTACTCATTAGAGAGAGACAAAAAGAAAGAGAAAGTAAGAAGACACCCCCAAGGGGCACGGTCTCACTGCAACCCTTCTCCTCAATTCCTTCCTCCTTTCAGGATTTTGTCCACGCATCCACGGCACTCATCTATTCCTCAAGCAGACAATCGTGGGACTAGGACCACAGGGTAAGCCATGATCAAGTCACCTTAACCACCAGGCCTTGGGCAGGTAGACCAGAAATCCACCCTAGGCTAGCTATTGGCAAGTCCTGGTGTCACATCTTTTCTAGCACCCACACAGGATGAAAGCAGGGCACGGGAACTGGTGTTCGTTGTTCTGAGAACTACTGTGGCTATGGGCCAGGCTGCAGTAAAGTTAGGATAAATAAAGTCTGTGTTGCATAAGCTAATCCATTTATATGTATTTGTAACTGTTTTCTCGGTTTACTAGGATGAGCCAATGTTGAAAGGGTCCAGTGTTGTCACAGCTGGGCTGGACTTCACAAAGAAGAAAGAATGTTTCTCCATCTCATTCAATATCGGGACCAGGAATAACAGTTGCCTGAGCCAACAGCACTAATGCATATGGGACAGAGAGATCTGATGAAACCATAGGAGGCTTGAGTTTGTTCACCATCTGAGGTTTTCTCTTAAAGAACCCTAACAGAATTTAAAACTTTTTAAAGAAACCATAAGATCCACGACACCTATATGTAATTTATCAGTTTTTAACAGTCCTTACTAGCTAATTAACTAGCAGTTAAATGAGGTTAGGTTTGGTGTCAGATTTAATTTCTTCATGTAGGTTTGGTGTCAGATTTAATTTCTTCATTGTTTTTTGGTTTGGTTTTTTTGGGGGGGATTTGTTTGTTTGTTTTTGTTATAGGGCATGAGCACGTGCCAGTCAAAGAGACAGAGACAGGGAGAGAGAGAGAGAGAAAGTGACAAATCACCCCCCTGGGGAGATGGCCATGCTATACTCTCTTCTCCTCTGCTTTCTTCTCGGGATTTTGGGCATGCATGCATGTGCGTCCGGGTGATTTTCAAGCTGCTGGGTCCAGGATTCGAACCTCACAGTCATCCATGTGAGATTCAGGACTTTAACCTCCATGCCACCTGCTGGCTCCATGTACCAGTTTTAGGACTTTGGGCAAGAACTTTAACTTTTCTGGGCTTTGGTCTCTCTACCCATAAAATAGAGATAAAATCTGCCTAATCTTCCTCTGTAGGTTGCGGAAGTTAAATGTCCAAGCATATGAATGCTTTTAATAAACTGTAAAGCACTATAAAATTTTAATTATTATTGTCAATGAGCATTTGAATGTAAGATTTTTAAATTAAGCTCAAATGTAGTAACAGTGAAATTTGCTGGGGGGAGTGGTGACATATTACCAGTATCATATTTTAAAATTTAAGGAAACTAAACAAGTTCCTGTAAGTATCACATGAATGAAAATACTTTTTCTTTCTTTCTTTTATTTTTTAATGATCTATTTAATTTTATTTATTCATTCATTAATTTTTTTCGTTTGACCAGAGACACAGAGAGGGAGGTGGGGAAGTGAGAAAGCAAGCCACCAGGTCTGGGACTTAAACTGTGGTTGGCCACGTGAGAGTGTCCAGCACCTTAACCACCACACCACCTGCTGATCCCCTTTCTTTCAAAAATAAACATATAATTCTTTCCTCTTATCACAGAGAAGGCTGGCGATGGTTTGATTCCTGGACGCTGGACCTGGCAGCTTGAAAACCACTTTGGGTGTATGTGTGTTCATGCTTTTAAATTCAAGGAAGAGAACGGAGAAGGACTTGAAAGCATAGTCATCTCCCCTTGGGGTAATTTCTCACTTCCTAGCTCTCTGTCTCTTTCTAGAGGGCAAGTACCATGGCAAAAACTTGGGGAAAAAAAGAGAGAGAGAGACAGAGAGAGAGAGAAAAGTTTTCTTTTTCCTTTTTTTTTTTTTTAGAGAGGTTTTTGCTATAGGGTACATGCACTTGCTGGAGAGACCGAGAGAATCAGAGAGACAGAACATGAGAAATCACCACCACCACTCCCCCGAGGGGGATGGCCACGCTGCACTCCCTTCTCCTCCACTCCCCTCTCGGGATCTTGGACACACACACACACGTGTCTGACATGAGTTTTAAACTGCCGGGTCCAGGACTCAAACCATGGTCAACTACATCAGAATCCAGTCAGGTAACCACTAGCCATCTGCTGGTCCTGAGAAGTTTTTTTAAAAGAGTCTTCAGGGTATTTTACACACATTACGGAGCAGGTACGGCAATGTTCACTCAGTGGCTGAATTCTGGAGCAGAATTCCATCCTGAATTCGATCTGATATTAACTGCTTATCTTTCAGAAGGGCTCTCACTTTAGTGACAGGCAAAGTCTGTTTATTACTTGGTCCCAAATTGCATGAAAACCTTTTTTGCTGAGAAGAATGCTTCGCTCTACAAAGTTTTGCCACTTTCAGTAGCTTTGATCTGAAACTGATTCTACAATTTGCTCAGACAAGCTGACGGATGGGCAGATATTTATTAATACACACGGGACTGAGGGATACTTACAATGCAATATTTCTTCAATCCACATATGCCAACCTCCAGGGCATGATTAACATTATTTTATTTCAAAAATTGCACCCTGTGCAACCCTGCCCTTGGGTGTTAGGAGAGAAAATGACTGTATTATAACAAATAAATTATTATACAACAACAACTAATAGCTTACACTAATTAAAAAATCAGAACCCATAAAATAGTCTTATTGCCGCTGGGGAGGAATCAAGTCCTTTAACCACTAAGACTGGGACACATTAGAAAGAGGAGAGATTTCCTAAGCAACTCGAGATACAGGAATTGGTAGAGGGAAGAACTGTAGGAAAACGGCAAGATTTATTCGGAGCAAATTATTTCCCAGCAAATCCACAAAGGTCTCCAACGATGGTAATGAGCCAGGACTGCTCTAATGACCACGGAGGGGAAGATCATATTTGATTCTTGAGATGCATGGTCTAACTTGAAATCAGTAACTGAAGCCTTCCCTGCTTAACCTTCCTACCAGGTTTACCTGCTGTTATCTCCCTCGTTTTCCCAAGGAGGGAAAGTTGTATATTATTTTAAAACTTAAATAGAACTCACTTATCTATTTTTTACTTACAAATCATAACACTAACTAAAAATATGTATTAAAGGGCTGACCCCATGGTCTAGTGGTTAAGATCCCACCTGACCAACCTCTGTTTGAGTTACAGACCCAGAAGCTTGCTAAACACACCAGGGCATGTGTGTGTACCCCAAATCCTGACAGGATGGAGCAATGGAGAAGGGATCGTGGAGTAATCACAGCCCATCGAGGGAGTGCTTCCTCCCTCTCTCTTTCTGTTTCTCTCTGGCAACCACACGCACACTCTGGCAGTTAAAAAATACGGATGTTGGGAAAACAGGAATGCACACATACACATAACATAAATATACACTCACATGCAAATATACACATATATTCCCAACGTGTAAATCTATGAACTTACAGGCCCTTCCACAGATTTGACAACACGAGGAAACATAATTAATCTACTGACCTAAATACAGAAACAGTTCATGAGGATTCTTTAAAATAACTGTTCACCTAACCTTTTTTTCTGCCTATACAAAGTTTTGCATTGCTAAGAAAATATTTTTGGAAATTTTGTAATGCTTCTCCTTTTCCCTCGGCTTCTTATTTCTGGCAAAGACTAAACCCCAAAATATCTTTCCTCTGGGACACTGAAATAACTGTCCCAAAGCAGCTGCCAGAGCTATCTCTGTTTAGAGATTCGGGACAGATATCCAAGGAAGGCCACTTCTAATTTGAATTGTTCGAGTCAGAAGCCCAACCTTCCAAGATGTTCAAAGAACAGATGTGTGAGGTTGTTTCAGCTTTCTAGATTCTCTCCTTTTTGTTCATAATTCTATCTGTTGTTTCACTTCCATTTCTGCCCTCCTTTTTGTCTTCACCCCACCCCTCCTCTCGGTTTTATTTTAGGTGTACAGAAAAAAGTCAACCACCCCCTGCCCTTCCCTGCAGCACACTGAAGTGGCATTTCTCCTTTGCCCACTTCCCAGAAACTCCCTTCCTATAATGATGCCACAGAACTACAGAACTGAGTTCTTTTTTTTTTTTTTTTTGAGAAGTTTTTGCTATAGGGCATGTGCTCTCGCCAGAAAGAGAGAGAGACAGAGAGAAAGTGAGAAATCACCCCCCAGGGGGGATGGCCACACCACAATCCCTTCTCCTCCATTCTCCTCTCAGGATCTTGGGCACGCACGCACACGCACCCAGCATGAGCTACCATGTCCAAGACTCGAACCACAGTTGACTGTGTGGGAGTCCAGCGACATAGCCATTATGCCATCTACTGGTCCCAGAATTGGGTTCTTTTTACCCAGGACCACCCTTCAAGTCTAGACCAAGTTAGAGGCTGTATCTGGTAGAGAAAGAAAGTGGTCTTCACCGAGGAGCTCGACTGGCCCAAACTGAGAGGCTTTATGCAGACAAATGAGGGTCAGAGCTATTGGTCACACTCAGAGGTCTTTCTTGTGCTGTGCTCAGGCTACTTACCTTTAGATCAGTGGCTCTCATCTCAGGTCACCTGAAAATTGTTTTTAAAATACTCTCATAAAAAAATTTTGAGACAAAAGCCTTTATTCAGGCCTGTTTCAGGCCTATGGAACTGAATCTCTGGGCCTGGGTGTTGCATTTTTTTTTTTTTTTAACAGCTCCCAGATGGTTCTATTGTGCAGCAGGGTTAAGAACCTCATGGAAGTTATCCAAGCCGAGCTTACTCCCTTCCTTCCAAATACACCCCAGGAGATTCCTCTGCCTGTTCTCACACCAAAGGCTTCTGGGAGTCAGGAAATAAAGTCAGGCAGCCCAGGGAACACAGTTCCATTTAGAAAGGAAGGGGGGTTAAGAACCGAGATGGTGCCAGGCGCAGGGGTGGCTGGAGTCCGCAGCCCTCCCTCTGCTCCTCTGGATAGAGGCTGTGCACAGCTGGTGCGCATCAGGCCACTTCCTCTCCCAGGAGCCTGAGCCTCCTAGGATCTGGGGGACGAGATGCTGTAAGTGTCATGATGCTCGCTTGCTTTCTTTCTGTGGTGGCGGAGGAGAAGCAGAAGGGCTGAAGGACACTGGAGACTCAGAAATGGTGATGCGGAGACTCTGGGGAGAACACTACCCCCAGCCAGCAAAGAATAATTTCAAGTGAAGTCACATCTGTGCTGAAAGGGTTAGGAAACAGTAACAACTGTGATTTTACATGCAAATCTTGTAGCTTGAGAGGATCACAGCAGCTGCCCTGCCGCAGTCTATTCCTGGTCACACAAAGACCAGGGACTGCTGGCCGCAGAAAAGTGACCCGTAGAGCCACAAACCATCATGGTCCCTTCAGACCCTCCAACTGGTCACCACGCAGTTAGGAAGGAACAAGAACTCCTCCACCAGTGGAGGCTAGAAGGCAACCGAAACCCCAAGGACTCTAGACACCCTGGTTGCTTAGGCAACTGCTGCTGGGCCCCATCGCACACTTCTAGGCTGGTGCTGGCTGGGAGAGGGGCCTGCCCTGCCCCTGAGCCTTTGCTCAGATTCTTGGCTATCTGCCTGCCCTCCTCTGGCATGTTCACCGCTGCTCTTGTGCTCTTGGCTCATCCTAGACAGAGAAGGTCTCCCCGCCTCCACCCGTCTTTCTTTCTCTCCAGATGTCTCGGGTTTTGCGTGGGAAAGCGTGTTCTGACAGCCCATGAGAGCCTTTCAAAGTCATGTCATCCCCTGCAGCTTTTGGAGTTCACTGTGTCTAGGTAGCGTGTGTGTGCGTGTGTGTGGAGGGGGGGGATTGAGAAGGAAGGTAAAACTCTTCTGCATTCTCTGGGCCGAGTTGCTAAATAGCTCTGGGTTTCCCCCTGGCACCATTCTCTGATTCATGAACATCCAAAACTCAGGTGCTTGCCCTCAGAATGCCCATCAGCAGCAATATTGATGCAGGGGTGAGATATGGATGAGTTCCAACTATAAAGGAATAAGATTTTTTTTTTGTTAGTTTTTTACATTTTCTTGTATAGGGAAAATCCTCCCCATGCATGCAACCTTGGCATTCCAACTTAATGAAGTTCCATGACCTGGAATTGTGAGTATGCTTCTCTCTCTTGCTCTCTCTCTTTTTTTCCTCCAAAATAAATCCAAACATGAGTGAGTAACCTCGAAGAAAATCAGCGTGTGGCAGTCTGTGCAGGTCACCACCACTCCTTCCCACTGGGGCTGGGAGGCTGGGTCTTCTTCTTTTTTTTTTAGAGAGAGAAAGAGATTTTTGTTATAGGGTGCACGCACTTGCCAGAGAGACACAGAGAGACAGAAAGTGAGAAGTCACCCTCCCAGGAGGTATGACCATGTTGCAACCTCTTCTCCTCCATTCTCCTCTTGGGATTTTGGGCATGTATGCACACATGCCCCATATGAGTTTTAAGCCTCCAGGTCCAGGACTCAAACCGTTGTCGACTATGTAAGGAGTCCAGCAATGTAACCATTACCCCATCTGCTGGTCCTGGGAGGGTCCTTCTTAAAGCTGCAACCAAATATTGGCAAACACTTTCCAGCTTTAAGAATCATTTTTCCAGGGTTGGCCCTGTAACCTCATGGTTAAGGGAGCTGGATTCCACATGCTGACCCTGGTTCAAATCCTGACCCCAGTGGCTTGAAAAACAGACTGTGTATGTTACATGCATGCCCCAAATCCTAACAGGATGGAGAAATGGAGGAGAAGGAATTACTGCATGGCCACACCCTTCTAGGGGGTGCTTTCTCCCTTTCTGTCTCAATCTCTTTTGGATAAGAGCACGTGCCCACTGGCAATTAAAAAATAAATAAATAAAAGAGTAGTTTTTTTGGGGGGGCCTGGCAGTGGAGCAGCAGTAACTTGACACTCTGTGGGGCTGATCCACATGGGAAGATTCCTGGTCCATCTCTGGAGACCTCCCTGAGGTCTCCAGGGAAGTCACTTGCCCATGACTGGGGACTTACTGAGGCTGGAGGTCATCTGGACTCCATTGGTGGTGCAGTTTCTCTGTCTGTCTCTTTTGTACTCAGTGGCTTAAAGAAGAAAGGAATAAGCTTTTTTTTTAAAAAAAAAAAAAAAAGAATTTTTTTTTAAATGAACAGGATCCATGAAATCTACTTCATTTGTACTCTAATTGGACAGACTAGGACACACCTGAAACACTGAATGTGATGTAGCTTTAAAACTTGTCAGGGATTACATCCTGAGGTTGGGAAGTCAGAATGCCCTAAAGGCAGATCCTCCAACTGAAGAAGACTGGCAGGAAACACCCTGCCTGGAACAAAGATTCCGGGGGTTCTTGCCATTTCCATTTTTAGAAACCAGAAAAACATGAAATGTAAAAAGGGCTCCAGTTCTAACTGTCACTCAGGCCTGTCCGTAAGCAATACTAGGAAATGGGCCAGGCGGGCCAGGCCAGGCCTCCAGCCTATGTGAATCAAGGACTCATTTGGGACACCCTATTCCCCAGCCCAGGATAGTCCGAAGCAGTTGAGGGGCACATGAGTTCCTGAAGTCTCTTTTTAGGGGATAGCAGAGCAGAAAAATCAGAGTATGTCAAGGAGTCAATATAATATTCATCATGATAATAATAGTGGCTACCAGGATTCTTGTTCTTCCTCCGCAGCTTATAGGCTTTGTGACCTTGGGCAAGTCATTTAACCTCTCTTTTTCACTTATAAAATAGTATTAATTACCTCTCCTGCCCTTGTCCCAGGTTTGTCATAAGAACCAAATGAGATCATGTGAAAAAATTTTTTTAAAAACATAAAGTTGAGGGCCAGTAGGTGGCATGGAGGTTAAGGCAGCTGGATCCCACATGGCTAACTGTGTGATTTGAGTCTAGGATGCAGTGGCTTAAAGGGCATGCTGGGAGCATCTCTTCTCCTCCATTCTCCTCTTGGGATTTTGGGCATGTATGCACACATGCCCCATATGAGTTTTAAGCCTCCAGGTCCAGGACTCAAACCGTTGTCGACTATGTAAGGAGTCCAGCAATGTAACCATTACCCCATCTGCTGGTCCTGGGAGGGTCCTTCTTAAAGCTGCAACCAAATATTGGCAAACACTTTCCAGCTTTAAGAATCATTTTTCCAGGGTTGGCCCTGTAACCTCATGGTTAAGGGAGCTGGATTCCACATGCTGACCCTGGTTCAAATCCTGACCCCAGTGGCTTGAAAAACAGACTGTGTATGTTACATGCATGCCCCAAATCCTAACAGGATGGAGAAATGGAGGAGAAGGAATTACTGCATGGCCACACCCTTCTAGGGGGTGCTTTCTCCCTTTCTGTCTCAATCTCTTTTGGATAAGAGCACGTGCCCACTGGCAATTAAAAAATAAATAAATAAAAGAGTAGTTTTTTTGGGGGGGCCTGGCAGTGGAGCAGCAGTAACTTGACACTCTGTGGGGCTGATCCACATGGGAAGATTCCTGGTCCATCTCTGGAGACCTCCCTGAGGTCTCCAGGGAAGTCACTTGCCCATGACTGGGGACTTACTGAGGCTGGAGGTCATCTGGACTCCATTGGTGGTGCAGTTTCTCTGTCTGTCTCTTTTGTACTCACTGGCTTATAGAAGAAAGGAATAAGCTTTTTTTTTAAAAAAAAAAAAAAAAGAATTTTTTTTTAAATGAACAGGATCCATGAAATCTACTTCATTTGTACTCTAATTGGACAGACTAGGACACACCTGAAACACTGAATGTGATGTAGCTTTAAAACTTGTCAGGGATTACATCCTGAGGTTGGGAAGTCAGAATGCCCTAAAGGCAGATCCTCCAACTGAAGAAGACTGGCAGGGAACAACCTGCCTGGAACAAAGATTCCCGCTGCAGGGGGTTCTTGCCATTTCCATTTTTAGAAACCAGAAAAACATGAAATGTAAAAAGGGCTCCAGTTCTAACTGTCACTCAGGCCTGTCCGTAAGCAATACTAGGAAATGGGCCAGGCGGGCCAGGCCAGGCCTCCAGCCTATGTGAATCAAGGACTCATTTGGGACACCCTATTCCCCAGCCCAGGATAGTCCGAAGCAGTTGAGGGGCACATGAGTTCCTGAAGTCTCTTTTTAGGGGATAGCAGAGCAGAAAAATCAGAGTATGTCAAGGAGTCAATATAATATTCATCATGATAATAATAGTGGCTACCAGGATTCTTGTTCTTCCTCTGCAGCTTATAGGCTTTGTGACCTTGGGCAAGTCATTTAACCTCTCTTTTTCACTTATAAAATAGTATTAATTACCTCTCCTGCCCTTGTCCCAGGTTTGTCATAAGAACCAAATGAGATCATGTGAAAAAATTTTTTTAAAAACATAAAGTTGAGGGCCAGTAGGTGGCATGGAGGTTAAGGCAGCTGGATCCCACATGGCTAACTGTGTGATTTGAGTCTAGGATGCAGTGGCTTAAAGGGCATGCTGGGAGCATGTGTGTGCATGCCCCAAATCCCAAGAGGAGAATGGAGGAAAAGGGAGTGTGTGACCATCTCCTCCAGAGGGTGCTTCTTTATTTTCTCTCTTTCTCTCTTCTTCTGGTAAACATATGAGCCCTATAGCAAATGAAAAAAATAAATAAATAAAATTGTTGCCTATTTAAGATATTCATTTCTTATTAAGACTACCTAACATCAAATAGGTATTCCAAAACAGACATTGCAGCTAAATATTATACTTGGTAGACAATATTTTCATTACCTATTAATGACAAAACATGCAGGATTTGATAGACACATCTGCCATATCATATTTTTCCTGTAATATTCCAAACTATTAGTGGAGATGTGTAAAGAACTTCATTGCCTAAGACTAGTTATCATGGAATTTGCTAATGTGGGCTTCTACCTAGCAATGTGGTGCAGTTCCAAGGGTCCCTCAGGGGTGCTCTGCACAGCTCTGAGTGGGTGGTCCAAGTCTTTAACTAGACCACAGAGAAATTATACCTATCCTCATTGAATGCAGTTATCGCTCTGATTTGTGAGTAGACTGCTCAATGAGTTCAGAAAAACATTTCCCTCCAGCTCAAGCTGGCAAGATGTCAAGACTGAAAAACACATTTCCTGGTCTCCTTGTTCCTGCTGCAGGGGGTTCTTGCCATTTCCATTTTTAGAAACCAGAAAAACATGAAATGTAAAAAGGGCTCCAGTTCTAACTGTCACTCAGGCCTGTCCGTAAGCAATACTAGGAAATGGGCCAGGCGGGCCAGGCCAGGCCTCCAGCCTATGTGAATCAAGGACTCATTTGGGACACCCTATTCCCCAGCCCAGGATAGTCCGAAGCAGTTGAGGGGCACATGAGTTCCTGAAGTCTCTTTTTAGGGGATAGCAGAGCAGAAAAATCAGAGTATGTCAAGGAGTCAATATAATATTCATCATGATAATAATAGTGGCTACCAGGATTCTTGTTCTTCCTCTGCAGCTTATAGGCTTTGTGACCTTGGGCAAGTCATTTAACCTCTCTTTTTCACTTATAAAATAGTATTAATTACCTCTCCTGCCCTTGTCCCAGGTTTGTCATAAGAACCAAATGAGATCATGTGAAAAAATTTTTTTAAAAACATAAAGTTGAGGGCCAGTAGGTGGCATGGAGGTTAAGGCAGCTGGATCCCACATGGCTAACTGTGTGATTTGAGTCTAGGATGCAGTGGCTTAAAGGGCATGCTGGGAGCATGTGTGTGCATGCCCCAAATCCCAAGAGGAGAATGGAGGAAAAGGGAGTGTGTGACCATCTCCTCCAGAGGGTGCTTCTTTATTTTCTCTCTTTCTCTCTTCTTCTGGTAAACATATGAGCCCTATAGCAAATGAAAAAAATAAATAAATAAAATTGTTGCCTATTTAAGATATTCATTTCTTATTAAGACTACCTAACATCAAATAGGTATTCCAAAACAGACATTGCAGCTAAATATTATACTTGGTAGACAATATTTTCATTACCTATTAATGACAAAACATGCAGGATTTGATAGACACATCTGCCATATCATATTTTTCCTGTAATATTCCAAACTATTAGTGGAGATGTGTAAAGAACTTCATTGCCTAAGACTAGTTATCATGGAATTTGCTAATGTGGGCTTCTACCTAGCAATGTGGTGCAGTTCCAAGGGTCCCTCAGGGGTGCTCTGCACAGCTCTGAGTGGGTGGTCCAAGTCTTTAACTAGACCACAGAGAAATTATACCTATCCTCATTGAATGCAGTTATCGCTCTGATTTGTGAGTAGACTGCTCAATGAGTTCAGAAAAACATTTCCCTCCAGCTCAAGCTGGCAAGATGTCAAGACTGAAAAACACATTTCCTGGTCTCCTTGCCCCAGTTGGGATGGATGACCCTAATTCTCACCACCCCATTTCCTTAAGCCATTAGCAGTGATTGAATCTCTGCCCATCCCAATGAGCCTCAGACAATTTCAATGCACAGCGGCACTCATAATAGAGAGAACTATGTTGTGAAACTCCAAATTCACTTTTAATTTTATCTTTGACAGACCAAATGGAAGCCATGGGTTATACTTTGCTATGGCCACTTTAACACTACTTGGAAATGGAGGTACCCTCCAGTTTGTAAAAGTTTTCCTCTTCCATTAGCCTCAGATCAGATAGAGGCATCCCATTTTGATGGCTATGAGTCCATAGAATGGATTCATCTGGACTGGGAGAGAGTATAGAAAGGACAGCCGGAAGCTGGTATCCCTGAGGAGCCGGGGATTCCATAGGTAGGGGTGATGAGATGGCCAAGTGTCCCTTACCACGCGCACAGTCACTGTGCCTTTGTTAAGCACTGCTGAGAGAACAAGGATTTTCATGAGGCACACAAAAATATTCTGAGCAATATTCACTCCTTCTTAAGTGACCAGGTAGATGCTTATTCTGCTAAAAGTTTTCACAAAAGGAAAAGGCAGTAATAGCAACATCACTATTATTACCTTTCTTCATTGTCACAACAAAGCCATGAGTTACCTATGATCCTGTTTCAGAGATGAGGGAATGGGAGGCTTAGAAAGATTCAGTATTTGGTGGCAAAGCAAAATTCCTAAGTCTTTGCCCTTCACCAGTGAGGTCAGTTGCCTTGTAGGGTCTAGGAGCCTTTGGAAAGATGAGGTTTGAATCAGAGCTTTTTTATTGTTGTTGTTCTTTTTTCTTTCTTTTTTGGAGAGGTTTTTGCTATAGGGCGCATGCGCTCGCCAAAAAAACAGAGAGAGACAGAGAGTGAGAAATCACCCCCCAGGGGGGATGGCCATGCCACAATCCCTTCTCCTCCAGGGATCTTGGGCACGCACACACACATACTGGGGTGAGTTTATGCCACCAGGTCTGGGACTCAAACCGCAGTCAGCTACATGGGAGTTCAGCGGCATAGCCATTGTGCTAACTGCTGTTCCCAGGTTTGAATCAGTTCTTGAAGGCAGTGTAGGATTTGAATCACCTTGGATTGACGGAGAAGGGGAAGAGCATAATTGCCAAAGTTAAAATCCTCAGGGCCCAAAGTACTGCCTAGTCGTGGAGACTTGAAGAAGTTCACGGGAAAATAGAATTAAAGTATATTTTATTTTGGTGCCAAAATAACTTTTTTCTTTCTTTCTTTTTTTTCTTTTTTCTTTTGCCATAGGGCATATGCACTCACCCAGGAGTAAGAGAATGGGTAAGTGAGAAAACAACCCAGGGATGGGCCGGCCACAGTTCTTTCTCCTCTTCCTCTCAGGATTTTGGGCATGCAAGCATACATACCCAGTGCATTTCTCAAGTCGCTGGGTCCAGAACTTGAACTGTATAGTCAGCCATGTGCGATCCAGTCACCTTACCTACCACCCCTTTGACTGGCCAAAAAAAAAAAAAAAAAAAAATTCTGCATGCATATAAGTGCCCAGGATCTGACAGGCTAGAGGCCTGGAGAAAGGAGATCTCGGTGCGACCTGACCCTGTGGAGAATGTCATTTCTCTCTCACGTGCATGCATACATACTTTAGCATGAATTTTTTTTATCCATGCATAGCTTTCCCATCATATATATGTTCCACAGACTTTTTGCAGATCCTTCATACAACAGAAGTTCCATCGCTATCCAGCAAATGGGAGGGGGGACAGCACAAACACATGGAGGGCCAGCAGGTGGTGTGGCGGGTAAGGTACTGGATCCCACATAGCCAAATGCACAGTTTGAGGCCAGGCCATGGTGTCTTTGAAAATTACATCAGGCTCATACGCAAACGTGTCCAACAGCCCAAGAGGAAAACAGAGGAGAAGGGATGACAGTGTGGCCATGCCCCCGGTAGGTGATTTTTCACTTTTTCCTCTCTTTCTCGCTTTCTCTCTTTCACAACCTCACCCCCTATAGCAAAAACAACAACAGAAACAAAACATAAAAATAAAGGCATGGAGCTATCAGGATGAAAAGCGAGGGCTGGCAAAGGGAAAACGAGAAGGTGAACGCGGAAAGCAGAGCAGAGAGACCAGATTGGAGCACAGTTGTTTTTCTGGTCAGGAATAGAGGCGGAAGTCATCTAAACCCAGGGGGGTCATTTGAGGGAAGTCTTAGAGTATAGCTAAGGAGCTGGACTTAGATCTATGAACTGTAAAGTAAATCGATAAAGAAGAGCCCGATAAGGTGAAAGCCATGCTCTAGAAGGATTAGGCTGGCTATGGCGTTCAGGAGGAGTTGGAGGTAGAGGGAGTGGAGACATCGATGAAGTGAGAACTCAGGGGAACATGATCGGGAGGATTTGGGGGCTCTGACTGGGGAGCTTGCTACGGGTCTCCGTTAAAGAGATGGGAGAGCTGGGCATCCCTCCGTCCACGACAAGAGTTGTAGCCGCCATGTCCTCACTGGAGCGAGCAGAGGACACAGAGAAACAAGCAAGTTCTTTCGTCTGGAGAGCACTTTGAGACCGGGACGCTTTGAGAGTATTCCCTTCAGCCTTTCTGCACAATCTCTTTTTAAAAAGTTTTATCATCAGGCCACAGGAATCAGCTACTGGTCTGAGCAAGTGGTTCCAAGTTCTTTTAAAGGTCTTTATTGGCCTGAGGGAGAAAAGCAAAAGCTCTTAAATTAGAGCAGTTCCTTTGTCAAATTTGGGTGACTCCCCTTGCTACGGAGTATTATGAAGTATCATGATTTCATACCTGTCAGGTAGCTATTGCTGTGGAAATGTCCCCAGATGACAAACTTGCCGAGAACGATGGCAGGGCCTCTTCTTTGGGGGGAGCCCCACAGTGGGTTCAGCACCAGGTTCATAGAAATGGGTATTTCACAAACACACACTGACTATTGTCGTAACTGCAAGGGTATTCATTCTCCTTATTCCCTGTACAAAGCTGGCACTTGGCTGTTCCCAGTAAATGCTCAAAAAGTGATCGGGGGACCAGCAGTTAGCATAATGGCTATGTCGCTGGACTCTCATGTAGTCTACTGCGGTTCGAGTCCTGGACCCGGTGGCTTAAACTCACGCCTGGTGCGTGTGCTTGCGTGCCCAAGATCCCGAGAGGAGAATGGAGAAGAAAGGATTGCAGCGTGGCCATCCCTTCTGGAGGGTGATTTCTCACTTTCTGTCTCTCTGTCTCTCTCTGTCTTTCTGGCGAGCACACGTGCCCAATAAGAAAAAAACTCTCCAAAAAAAGAAAAGAAAAAAAAAAGTGATCGGAACACCAAACATTTGTGACTCCACATCAGTACTCTGACTATAACATCAGCACACATGCCCACAGGGGTTTTGCCTTTAAGAAATGAACCTAGGATGGGGCCAGAAAGTGGTATGGTTGTTGGGGACCCTGGACGCCCAGATGGCCGACTGTGGTTTGAGTCCTGGACCTGGCAGCTTGTTTTCTCACCCACCCACTCCCCTCTGTCTCTGGTGAGCACATGTGACCCAAAGCAAATTAAAAAATAATAGTGATAAATAAAATTAAATAATTCTTTAGAAGAAAAAAACAAAAAGATAATCGCCTTATGTTTCTCAGATGCTGGTAGAATCCCATGAACAGAAAAGGATCCGAAAGTGCAGGTATAGACGACCATTTAATCGTCAGCAGACATTTACTGTGGTGCCTACTTCAAACCAGGCATTGTTTATCACATTAAAAATACACTAGTGGGCCAGCAGGTGGTATGGAGGTAAAGCACTGGATCTCCCACAGAGCTGACCCCATGGTTCAAGTACCAAACCCAGCGGCTTGAAAAACTCACCAAAGTCCTGAGAGGGAGAACGAACGAAGAAGGGATTGCAAAGTGGCCATACCCCCTGGAGAGTGATTTCTTACTTCCCAGTCTCTGTCTCTCTCCAGTTAGATCATGTGCCCTATGACAAAAATCTAAAAGAAAAAACAGGAAGAAGAACAAAAATTCCCAGGCATTTTAACAACAAAAACAATTTAGAAACTTAATTTTCTGAGGCAGAATGTATTAAAATACCACCCCCTAAGCCCTTTTTTGGTGTAACAAAGCTCCCATTGTTAGACTTCTGGCCCTGCTTGAGGGTGCTACTCTCTCAGGTACTGTTTTTCTCTGAAGACTGCCATAACAATTGCTCTCTTATCAAGATCGAAAACAGAAACCAAATGTTTCGAGGGGATCATTAACAGCCAATTGCAAGTCTTAACATTAACTCAGTGGTGTGTGAACAGGTATAAAAATTCCCTTTACCAGAAAAACAATGAGCTGCCCTCCTGCAGCCTCATGTCCCACTTGGTACTATGTAGGGAACCTCAAAACGTTTGTAGAAAAATGGAATTAAAGTCAGAGTTTGTTATGGTACTAAAAAAAAAAGGTTGAAAACCAGGCATAGTTTTTTCATAATATTAATTTTCCCTGAACATTTTGAAGATCTGATGTATTTATGGCTTTTATCTGTTAAAAAGAGGGTGAGAATTATAAGTTGAATAAATTTGATATCTAACCAATAATAACAACTCAGGTTTAAGTGCATATGGTTCACATTGTAAATCTTTGATCCAGATTCTAACTATTATAGTGTTATAGTATACTTTTTGTCAAGATGTTAAGATTTCAGATGTCTTTCAAATATAGAAAATGATATCTTTTTTTTTAAGAATTATTTGATCTAACTTTATTGCTTTTAATTTGACCGAAGAGGGACAGAATGAGAGAGGGAAAGTGAGAAAGCAAGCCGCCAGGTCTGAGACTCAAACTGTAGTGGGCCATGCGGGAGTCCAGTGCCCTTACCCAGTGACTAGCCCGAGATCTAAATTCAGGCCACTGGGTACATACCACCTGCCAGCCCTTAGAAAATGATCTTTACAGGTCAGTGGGCTAGAGGTTTGGTATTGAACAAGAGCAAGTTCTCATAGGGAGCTTTCAAGATTCCTGAAATACAACTCGTCAGAGAACTGAGAAAGCCCACAGCGCGTTTCTGTTACATGGACTACATGGGTAACTTCTGTCACATGGGTTTGTGAGCGGCATTCATTTCTACTGCGCAGCTCTGCTCCTCCCAGGAAGGTTCCTCCCAGAAACCAGCAGTTAGTGTAATGGCTATGTCACTGGACTCCCACATAGTCGACTGCGGTTCGCATCCCGGACCCGGTGGTTTAAAACTCATGCCGGGCGCGTGTGCGTGCGTGCCCAAGATCCTGAAAGGAGAATGGAGGAGAAGGGATTGCGGCGTGACCATCCCCCCTGGGGGGTGATTTCTCGCTTTCTGTCTCTGTCCCTCTCTGTCTGTCTGGCGAGAGCACGCGCCCTATAAGGAAAAACCTCTCCAAAATAAATAAATAAATAAAAAGGTTCCTCCCCACCACCACCACCTGCTCTCCTCTCTATATCTTCACTTCCGCCGTGGCTCACACAGCTGTGGCCTACCCAGTCAGGTTCTACCAAGACCGGAGAGTGTGTGGCCAAAACACTTGAGGACTCACGGGAAAGGAACTCAACTTCTGCTTTTGGGTGTTTTACTGACAGTTACTTTATTTCTTTTTCTTCTATTAAGCAATTCTATTTGCACAGAAAAACATAAATAACAAGGTTCTTTTTTTCCAAATCATAAAAACAATGATAATGAATTAAGCGATCCCAAACTTCTTAACTTACTCTATGTTCACTGAGCATGTGTGGCAATGTGTTTGAACCCTTTCTAAAGAGAAATAATAAAGAACTTAACTCTTCTAATTTTTTTTTTTTCTGTTAGAGATATTTTTTCTTATAGGGCACGCGCATTTGCCAGAAAGGCGGAGAGAGACAGAGAGATAGAAAGCAAGAAATCACCCCTCACAGGGGATGGCCATGCTGCAATCCCTTCTCCTCCATTCTCCTCTTGGGATTTTGAGCACATCCGCACATGTGCCCAGCATGAGTTTCAAGCCTCTAGGTCCAGGACTCAAACTGCAGTTGCCCATGTGGGAGCACAGTGACGTGACCATTACTCCATCTGCTGGTCCCCATGATCTTAACTCTTTAAAAACTGTCTTTAGGGATGCGCTGGTGTGTGGTGGTTGAAGTGGCCAGGTGGATCCCTCATGGCCAACAATGTGGTTTGAGTCCTGGCCCCAGAGGCTTCATGAAACACTCTGGGTAGTGTGTGTGTGTCCAAAATCTCAAAAGGAGGAATTGTGGTGTGACCATTCTCCATGGGGGATGTTTTCTCTCTCTTTCCAGGTGAGCACACGTACCTTATGGCAAAATTTAAATAAATAAATAAATCTGCCTTTACAAAGAAAAAGTAGCATAAACAAATTGTGATTTAAACAAGAAACACTTTCTGTTTCAGGCAAACATACTTTGGGTCACTGGGTACATTAGGTATTGAAATGTAAGGTTAATATTGAATACTCCTGTTTATTTCCTCCACCTTTTGTTAGACGCTCAATTCCGAAGCTTGGTCTGGAACCAATATATCCTGTTAAAGCACAACAACAACGTGGATACTTTTTTTCACAGAAAGCCTCAAGATAGAAACACTTCCCTTTTGATTTATCCAGTCTCAAGGCTTAATTCACATCTTTCTACATTTATTGAGCAATCTCGTATCTCTCTGTAACCTCTGTCACCTCCCTTAGCTATTGTGTACATAAATTAACCGTGACAAGATGGAGTGACTAGCCCGAGATCTAAATTCAGATATTAGCACTAGAACTGGAACTCAGGTCTCCTGACTCTAGGGTACCATTCTTCTGCCTAAGATAGTGTAAGTACTTAACAAAAGGTGAAATGATCTACTGCTTTTTTTTTTTTTTTTTTTTGGGGGG
>NW_006159807.1:3395069-3408786 GCF_000334495.1 Tupaia belangeri chinensis | reverse complement strand
TGGAGAGTTTTTTTTGCTATAGGGTGCGTGCGCTCACCAGACAGAGAGAGACAGAAAGCGAGAAATCACCCCCCAGGGGGGATGGTCACGCCACAATCCCTTTTCCTCCATTCTCCTCTCGGGATCTATGGGCACGCACGCACACGCGCCCGGCATGAGTTTTAAGGCACTGGGTCCAGGGCGCGAACCGCGGTCGACTATGTGGGAGTCTAGCGACATAGCCATTACGCTAACTGCTGGTTCCCTGATTTACTACTTTTCAGCTTCCAACACTTGGCTTCCTCACCACGACCACTACCACCACCACCACCCATAAAGGAAAATGTTTTTCTTCTGTAACATGCATTTTTTTTTGTTGTTTTTTTTAGGTTTTTCACCATAGGGCATGTTTGATTTTTCAAGCCACCAGGTCCAGGACTTGAACTGTGGTCGGCTGTATGAAAGACCAGCACCTTAATCACCATGCCATCTGCTGGCATTTGTATCTAGGGTTTCTTCCATCATCTGGTTGAGTGCTGCCTATTAGATGCAGAACTGATACTCAACATATTTAACAACTGGGATGGCATAGGCACGGACTAATCAGAAGGGACTGATATTAAATACCAAGTATTAAATACCTACAATGTGCAGAACCTTATGGGGAAAACAGTCAGTCAGACATCCCTGATGTCTTACATTATTTCCTGGTAGAATAGAAATGAAATTTACATCAATAAGTATCCCAAAAAACCAGGAAGTTGTGTTTGACGATAGTCCAGAGAAAGAGGGCTCCTTTCTGGTAGTAAATCCTAGCAGGAAAGCTCATTTCAGCTGTGGCTCAGGGGTGGGTGGTCCAGGCTGGGGAAGATCAGCACCAGGCACGGGTGGAAATGGTAGGCTCACTAGTGACAGCTGCGGAGTGCCTGGCTGGCCTGAAGCGTTCCAGAGATGACGGGCGGCGCATGCGCAGCCATCAGTAGTGAGCCGGTGTGGCAGACAGGTAAAGGGAGGAGGAACTGGCCAACACCTGAGCAGTCAAGAAGTCTAGTTCCAGGGAACCAGCAGTTAGCGTAATGGCTATGTCGCTGGACTCCCACGTAGTCGACCGCGGTTCGTGTCCCGGACCCAGTGGCTTAAAACTCACGCCGGGCGCGTGTGTGTGCGTGCCCAAGATCCCGAGAGGAGAATGGAGGAGAAGGGATTGCGGCGTGACCATCCCCCTGGGGGGTGATTTCTCGCTTTCTGTCTCTATGTCTCTCTCTGTCTGTCTGACGAGCGCACGCACCCTACAGTGAAAATCTCTCAAAAAAAAAAAAAGAAGTCTAGTTCCAGAGCAGCCAGCTCTCCTTGGAGTTCAGGCTTGCTTCCTTGGAGCCTTCTTATACTAAAATTTGCCAGGCACTCCCCTCCCTCAGTTCTGGCCATCCTACAGAATAAATGGGTATTTGGCAAGGGGTGTAAGGGCTTACGTGCCCCTTCAGGGCTCTGAGAGACCAGGGAAGAATTGGCGATTGTCTGCTACCCCCAGAATGGCTGCCTGGAAACAGCAGGCACTCTCTCTGGCTGTTTGGAGGCGGCCCAGTGCCAAGGCTGGCTCTACTCCAATCTGGCTCCTAAGCCAGGGGGAGTACGTGGCAGGGGCGGTGGGTGCACGCTAGTTCCTAGCACTGACTCAGTTCAGGCTGGAGGTGAGAAAGAGAGGACTGATCAAAGCAGATGTACAAAGAGGCGTAGGGAGGGCCAGCTGGTGGCCTGGTGGTTTAAGGTGGCTGGATCCTACATGGCTGACTGACACAGGTGGAGTTGCTAACTCAGTGGCTTGAAAAACACTCAGGGTGTGTGTGCGTGCCCAAAATCCCAAAAAGAGGGAGAAGTAGAGGAGAAGGAATTGCAGTGTGGTCATTCACCATGGGTAGTGATTTTTCTCTTTTCCATTCTCTCACTTTAGCAAGCTCACAAGCACTCTGGCTAAATAAATAAGTAAATAAATGTAGAGCATACTGGAAGAAGTCATTTGAGAAGGATGTGTGGTTCTCACTGTTTAGACAAACTGGAAAAGAGATGAAAGTTGCCTTTACTGGCTCTTATAGTATATAAGGGTCCCTTGTCATTTTAGTTCAGCAAAGAAGTCCTTTTGGACTGGGAGAAAGAGGGATGAATAGTTGGAGCATGAGGATGAACTAAAAAGGACTTTTTTTGTTGAACTAAAAGGGACTAGCAACCTGGTATGGGGAAAGACCATAGGCTCTGGAGTTCTACTGATCTGGTTCAAGTTCTCCCTTGTCAAGAGGAAAGCACAATTCCTATTTACCTAGAAATGATTCATGCATTCAAAATAAACTCGAGGAAAGAGAAGTTAGTGAGTAATAGTTTGTCAGTACTTCCCTACCGTAATGCAAGAAGATGGTGCTCTGTTCCCCGTGGCTGGTAGAATCTGAAACAAATATTTGTGCAGCAAATGCAGACAGAAAAACTACCTCCCTACCCTCAGCCGAGTGCCGTATTCCCGGCTCTCTCTGTTCTTACTCTGAATTCATCAATCTGATTTCTAATCTGCAATCTGACTTCCTGAGTTGCTTTAAACTTGCTTTACACTTTAGACAGGATTTACTTTAGAGCATCCTGTATACCTAATAGCCCCGGTTTCAAACAGTCTCTCTCTTGTTGCATTGTTTTCCAGTTTAGAGTCTTAAATCATATTCTTTTTTTTCCCCTTTATTTGGAGAGGTTTTTTGTTTTTTGGGGGTTTTTGTTTGTTTGTTTGTTTGTTTTGCTATAGGGCGCGTGCGCTCGCCAGACAGACTGAGAGAGACAGAGAGACAGAAAGTGAGAAATCACCCCCCAGGGGGGATGGTCATGCCGCAATCCCTTCTCCTCCATTCTCCTCTCGGGATCTTGGGCACACACGCACACACGTGCGTGAATTTAAGCCACTGGGTCTGGGACTCGAACCACGATCAACTACATGGGAGTCCAGCGACATAGCCATTACACTAACTGCTGGTCCCCTTAAATCATATTCTAAAAGTCTGTGAATTCTTTAAAAAGATTTTTAGGGTCAGCTTTATGGTTAAGGCAGCTGGATCCCACATAGCCCATTGTGCAGTTCAAGTCCCAGATTTGACAGTTTTGAAAACACTCTGGGTACATGTGCATGAGTACCCCAAGTCCTGAGAGGAAGATGGACGAGAAGGGAGTGTGGTGCGGTCTTCCCCCTTGGTGGGTGCTTTCTTACCCTGTCTCTTTCCTTTCCAGTGAGCACTCACACCCTATAGCAAATTCTTTTACAACAATACACATACTTTTATATTTTGTTTTTATGTTTATTATTTAATTTTTTCTTTCCTTTTTGTGTTTTCATTTTACAGGTAATATAACCTTCTTTTTTTCCCTTAAGTTTTGCTATAGGGCGCATGTGCTTCCTGGGGAGAGATGGGGTGGGGTGGGGATTGAGAAATCACCCATCCCCGCGGGCTGGCCATTTCACAGACCTTTCTCAGGATTTGGGCCGTGCAAACACATGCACCCATTGTGTTTTTCAAACCGCTGGGTCCAAGACTTGAATCACTCAGTCAGCCATTTGGGGTCAAGCTCCCTCAAGTGAAAGAAAAAAATCTGAAAAGGCTACATACTGTAGGATTTCAACTATGTCACATTCCAGAAAAGGCAGAACTGTGGAGATCGTAAAAAGATCAATAGCTGTCAGAGACTGAGAGGGGGAGGGATGGATAGGTGGTGCATATAGGGTGTTTAAGGCTTACTCTGCATTATACTATCATGAGGAGTGTACGTCATATTTGTCTAATCCCCTAGAATGTACAGTGCCAACAGTGAGCCCTAACGTAAATTATGGGCTTGAGGCGATAGTGGTGTATCAACATAGGTTCATAGTTGATAGCCGTAGGCTCTATGCATGGATTGGAGGAGGAAGGAGATAGAATTTCCATACTTTCCTCTTATTTTTGCTGTGAACCTTAAACTGCTCTTAAAAAGTCTTACAAAAGAGTTTCTTTAGGCAAAGAAACTCTTAGTACAGCTGAGAGACTTAGAGTAAGTATGCTTTTTGGTGCATGTAACAGAAAATAAGAAAGGTGGGAGCCAATGATGGCACAGGGGTAAAACAGAACACTTTGCAAGACAATTCCATATGGGAAGGGTCCTTATTCAAGGCCCGACACGTCCCTGAGTATGGTGGGCATGCATGCACCTATGATCTGGAGCTGGCTGAGGGTGGATTGTGGCATCCAGGTCCTGTTGGGAGTGCTCTCTCTCTCCTCTCTCTTTCTGTCTTTCTCTTTCATGGGAGAAATAAATAAGTAAACTTTAAAAAAATAACAAAAGGGACTCATTGGTTTGTGTATCTGAAAAGTACAGAGGTAGGGCAGGCTCAGGTATAGGTCCAGTAGCCCAGCATCATTCTCAGCTCTGGTTCTTTCTGCTACTCTGCCTTGCCAAGGGCAACATTGGCTCTACCCTCAGGCTGGCTCTCCTCATGGGCACAGAATGGAGGCCAGCCATAGGCAGGCTTCCTGCTTCCTCACTTAGGATTGTTTTCTCTCAGTATTCCAAGCAAGAATTCCAATATTTACTCTGATTAGAGTCTTTGACATCTCTCTTCTCCCACACTCCATATCCAATCTGTTAGAAAACTGATTCTACCTTCAAAATATTTATATCTATCATCCAACCATCTCATTGCTAGCAACATATTGCTAGCCATCAACATTTCGCCTGGCTGGCTCCTTGGACTGTTATTGGGGCAGGTGGATCTCACATGGCCAGCTGTGTGGTTGGAGTCCTGGACTTCTAGTCACTAAAGCAGAATCGTCCAGGAACGGTGTGTAAGTGATTGGTAGGAGCAAGTCAGGGTTTTGTGAGGCTTAACAGGAGTATGACTAAGAGAATTGGGATATCATAAATGGTACCAACACATCAGAATAATGAACATAAACAGAAGAAGGGAGATCTTGGTGACCAGTTGCTAATGTTGCTGGACTTCCATGTAGTCAACTGTTGTTTGAGTCCCAGACCCGGCAGCTTGAAATTTAGGGTGGGCACATGTGCATGCGTGCCCAAGATCCTGAGAGGAGAATGAAGGAGAAGGGACTGTGGCATGGTCATCCCCCCTGGGTTGATTTCTCACTTTCTGTCTGTCTGTCTGGCGAGTACACACACCCTACAGCAAAAAAAAAAAAAAAAAAAAAAAAAAAAACAAAAACTCTCTTAAACAAAAAGGAGAGATCTTGGATTTAGGAAAAAAGAAACACAAAGATCAAAATGGGAGGGGGTGTTTCTAGCATTGTTCAAAGGACAAAGGCTCAGATCTAGGGACTGTAAGTAACTTGGTCACTAGACAGAGTTATGGGGTAATTTTTCAAGCTCCATAATGTGAAACAGTCTTCAAAGCCATCTGTAATAATTTGCTAGGCCTGTCATAACAAAACAACACAAACCGAGTGGCTTAAACAATTCACTGTCTCACAGTTCACTGTCTCACAGTCCTGGAGGCCAGAAGTCTAAGACCAAGGTGCCAGCGAGGCTGGATCCTCCTGAGGGCTGAGGGAGAGTCCGTTCCACTTCTCTCCCCTAGCTTCTGCTAGTTCACTGTAATCTTTGGTATTCCCTGCCTCGTGGACACACCATCCCTGAAAGGGCATTTTACAACGTGGTAAACTTTGGAGGGCTAGTTCTATAGACAAGGGTAAATAAAGCTATCAACCCAGAACACCCACTTGCCTTGACTATTCTTAATAACAAGGGAGCTCCCAGTTCTCTTTATGTTTCCACTGAAGAGAAGAAAGGTGTTCATTTCTTTTTTAAAAATAATTATCTTATTTAATATTATTATTATTTAATTTTGACCAGAGAGCGGGATGGTGAGAAAGCAAGATACCAGGTCTGGGATGTAAACTGTGGTCAGCCATGTGGGAATCCAGTGTCTTAACTACCATGCCCTGCTGGTCCCAAAAGGTGTTGATTTCAACCTAAACAATTATTCTTGAATTGGCCTCTTAGCCTAGTGGTTAAGGGAGTCAGATCCCACATGGCCAAGCATGGCTCAAACCTAGGCCCTGGCGGCTTGAAAAACACACTGGGCACATGTTCATGCATGCTCAAAATTCTTACAGGATGTAGAAATGGAGGAGAAGGGATTGTGGCGTGACCATAGTCCTTTGGGGTGTGCTTTTTCCTTCTCTTTCTGTCCCTGAGTCTCTCTCTGGTGAGCATGCATGCCCTCTGGCAATTAAAAACTAAACAAAACAAAACATTATTGCTTGCCACATCCTTTTCTGATCCCATCAAATATCTTTCCAGTCCTAAGTCCGTGGAGAGAATGCAGGGCTAAAACTTAAGTGGAAGTTCTTAAAGGCCTCAGACATCGTCATGACCTAAACAAATGTTTTCTTAGGTTAGCTTACAACCTCCTTGTTGTAGCCATTGAATAGGATTTAATCAGATGGCCTTGAAATGGTTCAGTTATGACTAGTTAAGTATGTAACATGAACTGTGTGGGCTATTAGCCCTAACTCTAAGCCTAAGAACTTAGACTGAGGCCGAATATCTTGAAAACTCAAATCTCAACAGCTGAAACTTGAGTGCAATGAGATTTCCAAACCCTAGTGGTTGCCCCAGACATTTAATCCAATGAAATTTTAGTACAGTAGAAACCTTCTTAACAGAACACTGCTTAACCAACTCAGTAGATTAATGGACACTCTTTGTCCCTCCTTTGAATGCTAGGAAACTACTCTTCAACATAGACCTCAAAAGGTAGGTCTTCATATCAATTTACTGACATGAAATAAGTTTATTCCGTCATGACAAGCATTTTTTTGTTTGTTTTATTCATGATAAAGAGTATGTGCACACACATGGGGTGTGGGTTGGGGGGACGCCCTTAATAGGGTTTTGTCACTCTACAATCCCCTTTCCCAGGCCCTCCAGCCCATCAGGATCTTGCCCCCGAGGGGACCTGGGGATCGGAACCTGTAGTCAGCCATTTGACTTCCAATACTTGAATTCAGTCTGTAACTGACTGCACCATGAAACTGGGCCATGATTAGCATTTAAAAAAAAAAATTCCTATAGGGCATGCATGCTTGCCAGAGAGAGAGAAAGAGAAAGAGGGTAAGTGAGAAAATTTGTTCTGGGGGGATGATCATGCCTCAATTTCTTTTCCATTCTCCTCTCAGGATTTTAGGGCATGCACATGTGTCTGGTGGGTTTTTCAAGCTTCTGGGTCCTGAACTTGAACCACACTGTTGGCCATGTGAGATCCAGTCCCCTTAACCACCATGGCACCTGGTCGGCCCAAGTATTTTGAAAATGAAACAGTACAGTTCATTTGAGATGTACGTGTGAATCAGTTCCATGTTCTAAAACTTGTTTACGTCTATTACATAAAACATTGAAATGAGAGCAAAAAAAATCAAATCTCCAAAACAACCATTAAAAAATTATGAAAATGAATTGAATGTTTTGAAAAGACTCTATAAAAGCATACTACTAAAAAATACACAATAATAACTATCAAATTAGTTATGGACTAGAAAACTATAAAAGATTAGGGAAGGAGATTGGGAAGCTAAAGCACTTGATACTGACATTGTTTTATAAGTGTCTTTAAACTCTTTCATCACCATAGAAAAACAAAGACTGGACATCATAAACTCAATGTATCAAGGGTGGGGTGAATGCATGAACAATGAGTTATTTCGATAAGAGGACCTACACATTGGGTGGGTCATCTAATGTCTAATGGCTGGAGAATGGGCGTACAAATTACATGCTCTAAGTAAAAACAAAATGTTTAAGGGACATATGTTTTATAAGTCTCACTCATACCTGATAAAAAGACTAGTGCATTTTTAAATTTGGTCAGTTCTTAGACTATGATGGAGCAGGATTTGACTGTTATAAACTCATTGCATTCATCAGTGAAGGGAGGAATCACAAGCATACTCTTCATATACCATGGAATGGAATCAGAGAGCTAGTATGAACGACAACACGACAAGGGCAGAGTATAGGGAAAAAAAAGTCTCACACCAGGAAATACTGCCCTCTTCAAACCTAAAGGTTCGTCATCAGTCCAGATAACTATTATCTACGCAGCTCTTCCTGCCTCCGCCTCCTTGCCGTCTGGCTGGCTCACTAGAACTGGCTACCCCTTCATGTTCTACTATTGTTTAAGTCTATGTGAGATTTACCAAAGCCTCTGAGACTACTCTCTCTATGTCACTTCCCCCCCCCCTTTTTTTTTTCAATGGCCTAACACTCTGGAAACCAGTGTGATCTTCTCTTTCTCCTTTTCACAGTTGTTTCTTTATTCTTTCCATGAGCAAGACAGAAAGAGAAACCAATGTGCTTTTCTCTTTCTCCTTCTTATAGTTTATTTTTTTCCTTAAGCAAGCCAGGAAGAGAGAGACAAAGAGACAGCACCTCCAACAGGGTTTCAATGCTGAGATCCACGTCCAGCTTCAGCCAGCCCCAGATCTTGGGCATGCATGTGCTCAGCATACTCAGGGAGGTCTCTGGATGTAAACCCAGAACCTTCCCATGTGGGTCAGTCTTGCAGAATGTTGCATTTTACCATTGTAACACTACGTGGACCCTATTTGTCACTTTGTATATGGCCATATGTCACATAATGATGTTTCAGTCAACAGTGGGCCACATATACAACAGTGGTCCTGTAGCATTATAATAGGCTATACCATATAAGGTAGGTATGCAGTTGGCTATGACATCTGGGTTTGTGTAAGTATAATACACTCTATGATGTACAATGACAAAAGTCACGGGAGAACATATTTCTCAGAACATATCAATGTTTGACTGTATGTGAGTTTCTATCAGCTAGACCTTAAACTTCCGAAAGATAAGGACCAGGTCTTGCTTGGTATCCCCAGCATAGGTACCAGGTCTGGCACTTGGTAGGTACTTAGCACATTTTTGTTGAATGGATGGCCCTGAGCATAGTTAAATCAAGATGTTGTCCTAATTTTCAATAAAAATGGAAGGTAACTCTGGATGAAGTGAGTCATAAATTGGGTAATTTTTAGAAAAAGTGTTCCTCTTAAAGGAAAAAAAAGAAAAAAGAAAGAAAAAAGAAAGAAAGTGGAAACCTCAAAGTTTACTAGACTAGTTGAAAGTTGAAATAACCATTAGAAATTGGGGAGCCTAAAAGAATTTGAAATTCTTTGACTCATTTGACTCACTTTGCCTTGACTCTGGATTAAGTACGATGCTTCTATGATTCTGGTTCCCTGTCTCAGATGTTGGCACTTCAAAGGAAGTTCCCAGATAGAAAAAGAGAATATTCTCAGGGAGGTCTCTGGATGTAGACCTACACATCTGGTCACTGAAAAGGAAATGTCTTTATACTTCAAACTGATCAATTGATCTTCTAGCACAAATTTGTAAAGGTAGGCTGGTTTGGGGAAAAAAATATGTTTCTATCTCTTTCACCATGGAAGAAATAAATAAATTTTTTAGAAAGTAGGTTCATGAAACAAACTATCAGGGCCAGCAGGTGGTGGGGAAATTAAGGCACTAGATCCCACATGGCCAGTTTCACAATTCAGGTCCTAGATCCTGCAGCTTAAGAATCATGCCAGGCATGTGTGCATGTATGTCCAAATCCTGAGAGGAGAATGAAAGAGAAGGGATTGTGGTGTGGCCATCCCCCCAGGGGGTGATTTCTCACATTCCCTCTCTCTTTCTTTCTCTGGAAAGCACACATGTCCTATAGCAAAAACTAAAACAAAGAAAGAAAGAAAAAAGCTATCCTTACACAAAATATACCATCAATCAACCCACTGATTGATAAGTTGGAAAGAAAATACAATGTGGAAAAGGGAAATGTCAAGGGCAGCTTAGGAAGAACAGAGCTTTGTAGATAAGACTGGATAAATCCTGCTTTTAATCACTTCATTTAATCTTCCAATGGCTCCTCCTTGCCAGGTGGATATTATTATCATGCCCATTTTACAGTAGTGGAAACTGTGGTTAAGTGTGTGGGAGGTTAAGTAACTTGCCCCAAGTCACAAGAGTAGTTAGTGGTGAAGCAGAGACTCAACTAGTGAAAGTCTGTTCCCAAAGTTGAGCTCTGGAGGTCGCCTTCTAGGAGATGTCAAAGGTCTTAGCAGAGACTGGATAGTCAAAGAATAAGGAAAACAGCCTATTAAGTGTTACTGGGATCAAAAATATGAGTTTATAACCTGAGACCGAGAGTGTAATAGGCAAGAAGGGAGAAAAAATAAATATCACGGTTTCAACACCAGCACCCCCAAGAGATCGCCACCAGCAGGAAGGAACAGAAGGCAAGGTGTCTGGACCACTCATTAAGATGCTCAGCACTGAGGGTCCAGAAGGTGGTATGGTGATTAAGGCTCTGGACTCCCACATGGTTAACCTCAGTTCGGGTCCCAGACCTGTGGCTTAAAAATTATCACACCAGATGCATGTGTCACCGTGGCCAAAATCCCAGGAGAGTGGAGAAGGGATTGAGTGTGGCCATTACCCTCCCCCTCCCCACCCCCGCCTGGAGTGATTCCTCACTTAACCTCTGTCTCTGGCAAGTTTATACACCCTATGGCAAAAAACAAACAAACAAACAAAAAACTCAAAACAACAACAGCAAAACAAAAGACAACGATGCTCAGCACTTTGGTCATATTGGAAGCCAAGACTTCCCTGGGACCCCCTGCCCAGCCGAACTCCCATGAGCTGCTCCTCTACCGCTTCATTGCACCTGCTCTAGGGGCTGGAGACAGCGGTTCGAGCCAGAGACTCCCACCTCACGGCGCTCCTTCCAGCTCACGTGTCAGCACGCACCGCATTCAGACACTCCTTCCAGCTTGAGGAGAGCAGCTTTCCAGCTGGGTCTAAGGGGGTCGGTTAAGAACTCTGACCCGAAGGCCCAGATGCCCGCCTGGCCCTTGCTTTCTACGGATTGCGCAGCTCGGCTACAAGCTGAAGTGAGGACTTGGACTGCGCCCCCACGCGCGCGGTTTGCTCCGATTTCCACGCACTTCAAGGACCGCGGCGCCCCAGCTCCCCACTCGCCTGGGGCTCCGGGTTCCTCTCAAGCTCACCGCCGGGGGCGAAACCAAAGTGCAGGCCGCCCTTCGACGTTCGCAAGTGGGGCGACTTCCCAGGACCCCAGCTGGCGGCCCGGCCCGATGCACCCACAGCGCTGGGGCTGGCGGTGGAAGTTGGCGGGTCTGGTCCCCCTGGGGTATACGGCCACTCCTCCCCCCCTCCTGCATCCTGGGGATCACGGCGTTCCTCTCTCCTCCGCCAGGTCTCCCCTCCCCATCTTCACCTCGCTCTTCCTCTCCCCTCCTTTCTCTTCCTTCCACGTCCCTCTTTCTCGTTTCCCTTCTTCCCTTTTCCTCTCCTTTTTCTTCCCTCCTCTGATCTTCCCTGTCAGGGGAGGGGGCACCAGGCCGAGAGGGCCCCTTCTCACCACAGGGAGCTGGAAGCTGTGGACCTCCCAGTCCAGGCAGTACTGCCTGTCTGTGTCCCAGCGCTTCCAGGTCCAGAAACTGCAAAAACTGACCAAGTGGCACCGACCAACGCCAAGCAGGTTAAAGGCTCAGAAATGGGCTTGGAGTTAGCCTTTTCTAACAGTTAAGCTGTTTGCAGGAGCGGCACTTCCCACAGGACCGGGAAAATAAAAGGCGAGATTGCCACTCCTCAGAGAACAGGTTTGGACACAGACGGGGTTTGTGACCCAGGGACATGGTGAGGAGTGGACGATTGTAGGTGAAGGAGCAGGAGGCCCAAGTTGGACCAGCTTACCTGTGTCCTGTGCTCTTCCAGGGCACCTGAGTCCTCCTAACCTGCCCCAGAGTGTGCCCTCCAGGTCTTTGAGGTCCAAGAACCAACCCTTGTGCCCTGGTCCTCAGGGCTTCAAAAGAGAACAGCAAAGTCAGTATTTTAGTTTTGGGAAGAAAGGATTACAACCTCAAATCGTAGGAATTTACAGTCAACATTCTGATGTAACCAAAAAACTAAGTACTGTGTTAAGGAAAAAAAAAAAGAAAAGAAAGGGTCTTGGAAGTTCCAGAAGAGCCTCAGATCTAGAATCAAGAGGTTTTCTCTGGGCCTAGCCTCTAGCTGAGGGGCCTTGAGCAAGCCATGGATACCCTTCGACCACATTCCTTTATCTATAAAATGGAATGGCAATTCCTACCCTCAAGGTTGTTGTGAAAAGTTGATACAGTGTGTGTGATCATGTAAACTTAAAAATTGTGTATGTAAACTATTTAATGACCCAAGGAAAGGAGAAAAAGAACAGGACAGCTTAACCCTGACTTCTGACAAGACCACAGCAAAGCAGTTTCCCAATGCTGCTTTAGCAATACCTGGGAGGCGACCCCAGGGACCTCTTGAAACTGCCCCAAAATGCTTGCAAAATTAACCAGGGTACTTTTATTTCACCATTATTAAAAAAATAGCCTGCCATTTAGCACATCTAAGAAGAAGGAATGTCACAAAATCAAAGAACAGGTATTAAAGAAAGGCAAAGGTAGGTGAAGATTGGGGAATATCCAGTGAAACCAAACTAAACAGTTGTCGTTTAATCCAACAACCAACAACAGTTTTTCCTTGTGTCACTATAGGATTCCTGCCAGCCTTCGATGTGCATATTATGGCTCAGGAAAGACACAGGATGGGACCAGCAGTTAGCATAATGGCTATGTCACTGGACTCCCATGTAGTTGACCGCAGTCCGAGTCCCGGACCCAGTGGCTTAAACTCACACTGGGTGCACGTGTGTGTGTGTCCCCAAGATCCTGAGAGGAGAATGGAGAAGGGAATGGAGAAGGGATTGCGACATGGCCATCCCCTCGGGGGGGTGATTTCTTGCTTTCTCTCTCTCTGTCTCTCTCTGTCTCTCCGGCCAAAACCAGGATTTCTTGTCATTTTCTTTATTTCTTTTTTTGCTAGAGGGTGCGTGTGCTTGCCAGAAAGAGGAGAAGACACACACACCCACTCCATGGGGAATGATCAGCCCATCCCTTCTCCTCCTTTACACTCTTTTGAGATTCTGGGCAGGCACATTCATGCACCCGGCATGTTTCTTAAACTGTGAGGTCAGCCATGTGGGATCCAGTGCCTTGAATCCTAGGCCCTGGAGCTGGCCCCATGCTCAGGACTTCTAAGCTTTTGTACCTAAGGCACGTCACTGTGATGAACTTTCTCATCTGTAGTCAATGCGTGGGAAGAATTGAACCTCCTGGATTCACTAATCGAATTTTTACTGTGTGCCTTTGTGCCAGGCATGGGCTTATAGGTCCACACGGCACCTAAAGCAAGTACTCCCCAGCCCTCGCTGAATTCTTGGTCTCAGTGGAAGACACAAACACACTTAATGACAATGACAACAAAGCAATCAACCTTTCACCTTGAGCGGCTGTCAGGTAGCTTAGAGCAAGGTTCTCAAACACAAGTGCATCCAGAGACCAGACAAGACACACACAAATGAGAGGTAGGGGCTGTGGAGAACCGGGAAGGCAGGCTTGGTCTAAAGGGGAGTTGCCATGAAGTAGGCACTAATTGTTGACATGCAGGACCACTTACTGTATCTACCCTTCCCCCCTCCCTCCCTATTTTTTGGAGAGGTTTTTGTTTTTGTTTTTGTTTTGCTATAGGGCGCATGCGCTCGCCAGACAGACAGAGAGAGATAGAGAGACAGAAAGCGAGAATTCACCCCCCAGGGGGG
>NW_006159807.1:3378465-3379929 GCF_000334495.1 Tupaia belangeri chinensis | reverse complement strand
CTGTCAGGGGAGGGGGCACCAGGCCGAGAGGGCCCCTTCTCACCACAGGGAGCTGGAAGCTGTGGACCTCCCAGTCCAGGCAGTACTGCCTGTCTGTGTCCCAGCGCTTCCAGGTCCAGAAACTGCAAAAACTGACCAAGTGGCACCGACCAACGCCAAGCAGGTTAAAGGCTCAGAAATGGGCTTGGAGTTAGCCTTTTCTAACAGTTAAGCTGTTTGCAGGAGCGGCACTTCCCACAGGACCGGGAAAATAAAAGGCGAGATTGCCACTCCTCAGAGAACAGGTTTGGACACAGACGGGGTTTGTGACCCAGGGACATGGTGAGGAGTGGACGATTGTAGGTGAAGGAGCAGGAGGCCCAAGTTGGACCAGCTTACCTGTGTCCTGTGCTCTTCCAGGGCACCTGAGTCCTCCTAACCTGCCCCAGAGTGTGCCCTCCAGGTCTTTGAGGTCCAAGAACCAACCCTTGTGCCCTGGTCCTCAGGGCTTCAAAAGAGAACAGCAAAGTCAGTATTTTAGTTTTGGGAAGAAAGGATTACAACCTCAAATCGTAGGAATTTACAGTCAACATTCTGATGTAACCAAAAAACTAAGTACTGTGTTAAGGAAAAAAAAAAAGAAAAGAAAGGGTCTTGGAAGTTCCAGAAGAGCCTCAGATCTAGAATCAAGAGGTTTTCTCTGGGCCTAGCCTCTAGCTGAGGGGCCTTGAGCAAGCCATGGATACCCTTCGACCACATTCCTTTATCTATAAAATGGAATGGCAATTCCTACCCTCAAGGTTGTTGTGAAAAGTTGATACAGTGTGTGTGATCATGTAAACTTAAAAATTGTGTATGTAAACTATTTAATGACCCAAGGAAAGGAGAAAAAGAACAGGACAGCTTAACCCTGACTTCTGACAAGACCACAGCAAAGCAGTTTCCCAATGCTGCTTTAGCAATACCTGGGAGGCGACCCCAGGGACCTCTTGAAACTGCCCCAAAATGCTTGCAAAATTAACCAGGGTACTTTTATTTCACCATTATTAAAAAAATAGCCTGCCATTTAGCACATCTAAGAAGAAGGAATGTCACAAAATCAAAGAACAGGTATTAAAGAAAGGCAAAGGTAGGTGAAGATTGGGGAATATCCAGTGAAACCAAACTAAACAGTTGTCGTTTAATCCAACAACCAACAACAGTTTTTCCTTGTGTCACTATAGGATTCCTGCCAGCCTTCGATGTGCATATTATGGCTCAGGAAAGACACAGGATGGGACCAGCAGTTAGCATAATGGCTATGTCACTGGACTCCCATGTAGTTGACCGCAGTCCGAGTCCCGGACCCAGTGGCTTAAACTCACACTGGGTGCACGTGTGTGTGTGTACCCAAGATCCTGAGAGGAGAATGGAGGAGAAGGAATTGCAGCGTGGCCATCCCCCTTGGGGGGTGATTTCTCACTTTCTGTCTCTCTGTCTCTGTCT
>NW_006159807.1:3376194-3378387 GCF_000334495.1 Tupaia belangeri chinensis | reverse complement strand
CAACAGTTCAAATCCCAGACCTAGTGGCTTGCTACTTTACTTTCCTTCTCTATGTGTGCCTGTCTTTCTCTGGTCAAATGAAAATAGTTGAATGAATATAGCAAAAACCTCTCAAAAAAAAAAAAAAAAAAAGAAAGAAAGAAAAGAAAAGACACAGGATCACCACTTCAGGACTGAGCTGCCAAGAAGCATGCTCAGACACCACGCCTGCGCTTTATTATATCCTCACAGGTGGACTGGACTCATCCATTCTCAGGATTTCTTTTCATTTTCTTTATTTCTTTTTTTGCTAGAGGGTGCGTGTGCTTGCCAGAAAGAGGAGAAGACACACACACCCACTCCATGGGGAATGATCAGCCCATCCCTTCTCCTCCTTTACACTCTTTTGAGATTCTGGGCAGGCACATTCATGCACCCGGCATGTTTCTTAAACTGTGAGGTCAGCCATGTGGGATCCAGTGCCTTGAATCCTAGGCCCTGGAGCTGGCCCCATGCTCAGGACTTCTAAGCTTTTGTACCTAAGGCACGTCACTGTGATGAACTTTCTCATCTGTAGTCAATGCGTGGGAAGAATTGAACCTCCTGGATTCACTAATCGAATTTTTACTGTGTGCCTTTGTGCCAGGCATGGGCTTATAGGTCCACACGGCACCTAAAGCAAGTACTCCCCAGCCCTCGCTGAATTCTTGGTCTCAGTGGAAGACACAAACACACTTAATGACAATGACAACAAAGCAATCAACCTTTCACCTTGAGCGGCTGTCAGGTAGCTTAGAGCAAGGTTCTCAAACACAAGTGCATCCAGAGACCAGACAAGACACACACAAATGAGAGGTAGGGGCTGTGGAGAACCGGGAAGGCAGGCTTGGTCTAAAGGGGAGTTGCCATGAAGTAGGCACTAATTGTTGACATGCAGGACCACTTACTGTATCTACCCTTCCCCCCTCCCTCCCTATTTTTTGGAGAGGTTTTTGTTTTTGTTTTTGTTTTGCTATAGGGCGCATGCGCTCGCCAGACAGACAGAGAGAGATAGAGAGACAGAAAGCGAGAATTCACCCCCCAGGGGGGATGGCCATGCCACAATCCCTTCTCCTCCATTCTCCTCTTGGCACATGTGCCCAGCATGAGTTTAAGCCACCGGGTCCGGGACTCGAACCGTGGTCAACTATGTGGGAGTCCAGCGACATAGCCATTATGCTAACTGCTGGTCCTGACCTGATTTTTTTTTTTTTAGAGGTTTTTGCTATAGGGTGCATGCACTCACCAGAAAGACAGAGAGAGACAGAGACAGAAGGCGAGAAATTACCCTCCAGGGATGGACATGCTGCAATCTCTTCTCCATTTTCCTCTCAGGATCTTGGGTAAACATGCATACATGCTCAGCATGAGTTTAAGCCACCTGATCTGGGACTCAAACCACGGTTGACTATGTGGGACTCCAGCGACATAGCCATTATGCCACCTGCTAGTCCCCAAATCACCCGATTTTTAAATGTTGTCAGCCAGTTTAAACTTTTAGAATGACACTCGCAGGGCCATCAGAACTTACTTTGTGGGCTACCAGTTTGTAACTTCCAGCCTGCAACTACCTGTCACCAAAAACTAACTGAAAGGGTCAGCAGGTAGCATTGTGGTTAAGGCACTGGACTCTCCCACTTGGCTGACCACTGTTTGAGTCCCAGACTCAGCAGCTTGAAAATCATGCTGGGTTTGTGTGTGTACATGTCCAGAATCCTGAGAGGAAAACAGAGGAGAAGGGATAACTTGGCCATCTTCCTGGGGGTGATTTATCACTTTCCTTCTCGCTGTCTCTCTGTCTCACTCTGGCAAGCTCACAAGCCCTATGGCAAAAGCTTTAAAGAAAGAAAAAAAAAGTGGGAAGTATGACAAGAACCCAAGGACACTGACAACTACTGCTGGAAGTAGAAAGCATAAATGTCAAGTGAAGAGAAGCTTTAGTCTTAGCCATAACATAGACCCTTCCTCCTAAGGTCATCCTCAGCCTGTCTTATCTCAGTAGTTCTCAGCCCTACCCATCTGATATCTTCACCCAGAGGCCTGGAACCCTGCCCTAGGGATTTGGGTTGAATTTGGTGGAATTCCCAGGTGATTTTATCATGCATTCCAGATCCTTCCATTGGTTCTCCTGTTGAATCTCCAGCTTCTTTTCTCTGGGTTCTCTCCTACTTGCCC
>NW_006159807.1:3351017-3376163 GCF_000334495.1 Tupaia belangeri chinensis | reverse complement strand
TTTTATATATTTCTCTGTCATCCTCCCCTGCTCTTCAGCGTCAAATCTCCTACATAGTGGTATCTTCCTTGCCCCAAGCCACATCTCCACTCACCATCTGGCTTCTGACCTCACCTTTCTATAGAAAAGGTTTCCATTAAATTCACTGATGTCTTTTTTTGGTCAAACCCCAATGAATACTTTCCAGTATTTTTCTAAAGCATTCAACATTACCAAATACTCCTCCTCTGAAACTATCATTAGATCTGGGTGCTTCTATTTTTCCAAGTTTTGTTTCTTAGTAGCTTTTTAAAATTTCCTCTCTTCTTTGCTTTACTAAAAGTTAGGGGGTGGGGCCGGCAGGTGGTGCAGTGGATAAGAGAGCTGGATCCCCACATGGCCAGCCATGGTTCAAACCTGGACCTGGTGGCTTGCTTTCTCACTTTCCCTTTCTCTCTCTCTCTGGTCAAATTTAAAAATAATAACAGATGGAATTAAATAAATAATTCTTAAAAAAGAAAAAAAAAGTTGGGGTCAGCAGGTGCCATAGTAGTAAAGGTGCTAGACTACCACATGACTGACTGCAGTTCGAGTCCCAGACCCTGTGGTTTAAAAATTATGCCAGGCACATGTGTGTGTGTGTGCCCAAAATCCCAGGAGGAGAATGGAGGAGAAAGAATTGCAGTGTGGTCATCGCCCTTTTCTTTCCCTCTCACTGTCTCTCTCTCTTCTGCCCTCCCCAAACTCCCTAAGGCAAAAACCTCTAAACTAAACAAAACAAAATTAATGCTGGGCCAGCTTAAGGTGGCTAGAGGCTAGATTCCCACATTGCTAACTCTAGTTGGAGTCCCAGACCCAGTTTCTCATCATCATTAGGATAAGGGCAAAACTGCCTTGCAAGCAAGGACCTCTCTGATCCTACCCCTACATAGCCCAACCCCCGCCGTCCTTAGTAGTCACTGCTTCACTCCTGCTATACTAATAGTGGAATCTGAATGCTTGTGACTCGACTTTTCTGTTTTACACCTTTACCTAGAAAGACCCCTATCTTCCTTACTGTGTGCAGTAACTAAACCAGAGAAGCTGGTTAAATAGCTTGAAGAGACTCTAGGGGCACCTCCCACTATGGTGAGCCCTTTCCACAGAGTCCTTGAGATGACTTTGCAGGTTCACCACCTGCCTCTACCCTGCAGACTCTTTTTTTTTTGGAGAGGTTTTTGCTTGCCAGAAAGACAGAGAGACAGAGAGATAGAAGGTGAGAAATCACCCCCCAAGGGGGATGGCCATGCCGCAATCCCTTCTCCTCCATTCTCCTCTTGGGATCTTGGGCACGCACGCCTGGCATGAGTTTTAAGCCTCTGGGTCCGGGATGCGAACCACGGTCGACTACATGGGAGTCCAGCGACATAGCCATTACACTAATGGCTAGTCCCCAGATTCTTGACTCATAAAACAACATCCCTCACTCTTCCCAGCCACCTTGCCATTCGTCCTCTTGGACACTAGGGACCCTAATATTTGTTGACAGTGAGCAGACATGTGTCCCTTCATGTGAGAAGGGCTTGCTGCCTGTGTTACTGTATTTGGGGAAAAGCGAAAAGCCTGGTTTTCTCCTATAGGTCCTTTCTGTTCTGCTCCTGTTCCTAGCCAGGCTGCAGTGGCTTTTTCCTGATAGAGAAAAGAGATTCCACCCAGTCATTGGCTGAGGTCAAGTGACATTTCTTGGTGGCATCAGAGTCCTGTGGTTCCATGGATATTGCTGGCTGGTTCTCTCGACAAGAAAACTAATTGAGGTTTTCAGTGGGAGGGAAGGAGTTTTCATAATAATCTATCCTACAATTAAGACAAAGCTGGAATTGCCTTTGGAGGCTTGACTCTGTGTGCGTGCAGGACAGGGCCGCAACTGTCATTCTGCACCCATGAATTGCCAATTTAATTATCTGTTAGTGTTCTTTGAACTGTAAGTCACTTGATACTTTCTGCAAGAAAACATCTTCAAATTGTCAGTAGTCTCCCCCGTGTCTTAATTATTATGTCACTAACTGCGTTGGTTCCATTTCTTTTTTCCACAAAATGAGCCCCTCAGCATAGTCTGATCATAGTTATAATTTTTCAATGGCCAACTTTGATGGATTTATAAAGAGTTTCCCCAAAGCTGCTGGCCATTTGGGCCTCATGTATCAGTAACGAGACACAAATGCGAGTGGTGTAATTCCATCTCAGTCGTTTGTCAACACTTCAGAGGAGAAAATGTCAGTAGAATATGATGGTGATCAAAGTAGTTATGAATTTGAATCTGGCTGTTTTGCTTTCCCCTAAGAATTTAAAACCTGCATGATATTAACCATCTATTTGTTACATTTAAATTTCACAGTTTTTTTTTCCCGAGTATTCAAGGATTTTATTGGGAGGGAGAGAAAAAGGGAGGGAGAGTAAGAGGGAGAGAGAGAGAAAGAGAGAACATGCACACCCCCAATAGGGTCCCAACACTGCAGTCCAGCCTCCACCCCAACCCACTCTGGATCACAGGTGCACGGATGCCCAGCGCACTTGGGAAGGTCTCCAGATGTGAACCCAGAACCTTTCCATGTGGGTCAGCCTTGTAGAACATCATGTTCCATCATGACCAAAAGAGTCAGAGACTTAGTCTGCAATAGTAATAATTGCAAAAATAACAATAACTGACAGTTAACAAGTGCTTCCTATATGTTGGGCTCTGTTCTAAGATGCTTTGTATATATTGACTAATTCTTTTGTTTCGTTTTAGTTTCTTTCTTTCTTTTTAATTTTTTTCCAGTTACACATAGCTGACTTTTATTAAGCTTATTCATAATCTGCTTGATTTTGCCAGTGCTCAGTAGACAGCACATCTAGGGAACTTCCTCCACCCTGGAGAGCTGGGCTATGGTCATAGACCATTGGACTTCAGAGGCCGCAGGCTTTCCCTGAGCCTTGCTGATGGGGAACAAGAGGCTGAGCGCATCACCCTTTCTTTAGTGCTCTTTCCTTCCTTTACTTCCTCCGTGTCCTGTTAGTCATCATCGTCATCATCCTCTGGAACAAAAATGTCATGTTCCTCTAGTAGAGCAGCAAAGTTCTTGCTAATGAGTGTCCCCGCATAGAGAAATGGAACCACGAAGGAGAACACGCGGAGGAGACCAAAGGACATTTTCACCGGTTTTGGCAAAACGGAGCCACTGCGGGTAACCATGACTGACCTTGATGGAACCAGGCTCCAACCTGAGCCGGCCCATACCGCGGAGACATCACTACCTTTCCTCAAGCTTGGACCACTCCGGATAGCCCCGAATCAGATGGATGCCGAAGCCAGCCAGCAAGCTGCTCCAGACTTCATCTGCCAACTCCGCCCCTAGCCAGGGGCCTACCCAACCGCCCTGCCCCAGTGTAGCCCTAGGAAAGAACGCCACTTTTAAAATTGTTTTAAAAGAATTACTTATTAATTTTATTTATTCATTCATTTTCATTTGACCAGAGAGAGAGTGCACACAAGAGAAAAAGTGAGAAAGCAAGCTACCAGGTCTGGGACTCAAACCGTGGTCCACCATGTGGGAGTGTCCAGTGCCTTAATCATCATGCCACCTGCTGGTACCTATTTATTTCTTCCATAAGAGAGAGAGGCACCCCAACAGGATCCTTGCACCATGATCCACCCCCTGCCTAGTCACCCTGGATCATGAACTTGCAAATGCCCAGCACGTACAATGAGGTCTCAGGATGCAAACCAAGAACCTCACCATGTGGGTCCAGCTGCATCATCCATGTGGGTCCATTTGCATCATCCCTGTCTGGACTCGAGATAGGTATTGTGATTACCTACATTTTACAGATGAGAAACTGAAGCACAGAGCGTTTTACTAAGGTTACATAGCCAGGCAGTCTGCCTCCAAAGTTCACACCCTTAAAACCAGGTCACCCTGGGAACCAGCAGTTAGCGTAATGGCTATGTCGCTGGACTCCCACGTAGTCGACCGCAGTTCACACCCCGGATGCGGTGGCTTAAAATCTCATGCCGGGCGCGTGTGTGTGCATGCCCAAGATCCCGAGAGGAGAATGGAGGAGAAGGGATTGCAGCGTGACCATCCTCCCTGGGGGGTGATTTCTCGCTTTCTGTCTCTCTGTCTCTCTGGCAAGCGCATGTGCCCTATAGTGAAAACCTCTCCAAAAACAAAAACAGGTCACCCTAACCAGAAGCAGTAGCATCATCTTCATTATCATTAACAAATGTGTATTGAGTATTATGATAGACACGTGAACTGTTCCACAGTTACTCTCTCATTTCACCCTTGCAACAACCCCGTAAGGAAGTATGATTCTACTCTGCCACTTTACAGAAGAGAGCACTAGGCCTACATAAACTCCTAAGTTCCAGGGCAGGGCGAATGGATGTGTCAGACGCTTCACCATTGTGAGAGCTGCTCCTAAGGAAAAGACTGCAGTCCTGGTAGAGCAGCAGGCCCTAAGTGAAGTCTCTAGCTTATTGGCAAGGAGATTTAACATGCCCCAGAGGGCTCTTTGGGAAATTCTGGATTCTAGGGCTGAGGCAGCTGGAAATGAAAATACACAGTGAGCCTGGGGCACTTTATACTGTCAGCAAGTAAAGTAGTGTTCAAAACACTACAGAAACAAAGCAAAACAAAAAAGGATGAAGTCATATTGAAAGAACACAGGAGCAACCAAAAAAGCTCTTAGTGCCCAAAATTGGAACGATCTGAGCAAGAAAACAGCAATAATATTGGATAATCATATAAAGAATAAAATGGATATCCATCAGTACATACTGATATACATAAAAATGGTAGAGGCCAGGCGGTGGTAAGGTGGTTAAGGTGGCTGGATCCCATATAGCCAACTCTGTGGTTCTAGTCCAGACCTGGCAGCTTGAAAAACATGGCAGGTGTGTATGTGTGTGTGTGTGTGTGTGTGTGTGTGTGTGTGCTTGCACACCCAAAATCCTAAAAGGAGAAATGGAGGAGGAGGGATTATGGCATGACCATTTAGCAAATTTAAAAGCATATAAGAAATTATTAAATATAAACAAGTAGAAGAGACAAACTGTTCTTACGGAAGAATGCTAAATTATAAATGTAGAAGAAATGAAGGAAACAGAAAACCACCATTTGACCCCTGCAGTATTCATTGCTTCAGGCATAATTCACTGATGAATGCTAAAATTAGTGGGTGAAAGTGGAAGGAGAAACAGGATCCTTATGTAGCTTCAAAGTACCTTCCCAAAATATTAATTAATAACTACGGTGGGGTTTGTTTGTTTGTAGTTTGCCAGATGGCATGTACACTTGCCAGAGAGAGCCAAAGAGAGAGAGAGAGAAAGAGATAAAGCACTCTTCCAGGGAGAATGGCCACACTGTAAATCTCGTCTCCATCTCTCTCACTTCTTTTGGGATTTGGGGCACACACCCACACATGTTTCTTAAAGCCACTGGGTCTGGGATTCAAACCACACAGTCAGTTAGTCATATACGATCCAGCTGCCACAGGCTGGCCCTACCGTAGGGGCTTTTTGTTTGTTTGTTAGGTTTTTGCCATGGGGCACATACATTTGCCAGAGAGAGACACAGAGAGGGAGAAAGTGAAAAATCACCCAGCTAGAGGGAATGGCCATGCCACAATTCCTTCTCCTCCATTCTCTTCTTGGGATTTTGGGTATGTACACACATGCACCCAATGGGATTTTTTTAAAAGAAATTTTTGCTATAGGGCACGTGTGCTTGCTGAAGAGACAGAGAGCCAGAAAGTGAGAAATCACCCCCCTAGAGGGATTGGCCACACCACAATCCCTTCTCCTCCGTTCTCCTCTTGGGATTTTGGGCACACATGCACATGTGCCCAGCATGAGTTTCAAACCAGTCAACTATGTGGGAGTCCAACAACTTAACTATGATGCCATTTGCTGATCCCCCAATGTGATTTATTTGTTTATTTATTTACAGCCATTCACTGTACATCAATACAGTACACAAAATGCGATTTTACATCCAGAATACATTGTATATTGGCTCAATCAAGGGTATTACCATACCTGTTATCATCAACAAATAATTTTCTATTTCCTGTTTCTTATATATTTTGCTTCCCCCCTCTTGGTTTCCTACCTCTCACCCTCTGCCAATTTCCCCCCATTCTCCCACACAGTCTCTGGTATGTACAGTTGTTTTCCATTCCTTTTTTTTTTTTAACCATTTTATTGATTCACTAAAGATCTTAATTAATTGAAGAGCTTTCAATAGCAAGAACAACTGATATATACATATCTATGAACGCATGTATGACTTTAGGTGTAAGCCTCAGTTAGTAAAGTGAACATACTATAATGTAGCACCTCACTGGGGCTTTATGACTTACTACAGTCATTAAATACGCATTAATAGGGCTTTCTAATGCATTTTTTTAACTTTAAGGAAAACAGTTTTAGTTTTAATAGATAAAAAAAAAATGTTAAGAGAAATTTGCTTAAAACTTAGAGCCAGGAAAAAGGTTAGGATTCGGTTCAAATAGTAGGTAGATGAACCTATCATAGTTCAAGAGAAGACAAAAGTCCTTAAATATGAAAATCAAAGCATAGAAGAAAATCAGTAATGTTTTACTCTAAAGTCAAAGAAATTCTATTTCACTAGTTCACACTCATGTAATTAATCTCTCTTCTATTGAAATTGCAGCGTTACTGAGGTCTGATCTTTCCATTTAAACTCTGGAAGTTAACATTCAACTCTGGACTTCTCCGTACCATTAGGCTGGTCATTCTCTTGGTTTCTGTGTGGCCGACTTTAGTTTTCCTAGTATAGCCCTCCCTCAGCACTTCTTGGAGAGCTGGTCTGGTGCCCTAATGTGATTTTTAAGCCACTGGGCCCAGGACTCAAACTGCAGTCAGCAATGTGGGAGCCCAGTGCCTTAACCACCCTGCTCCCTGCTGACCCCACTGTAGCGATTTTAACATATGCACTCAAATTCTTGGATACGCCTTCCTCCAGAAAAGTTTTATTCTTTCCCCACTGAGTGTGGGCTGGATTTAGTGACTTACTTTTAGCAACAGGAGAAAAGAAAAGTAGTAACTTTACAGTGGAAAGCCTGGCAGATACCACCTTAGTCAAATAATCAAGGCTAATGTCATCTGTAACCTATCCTACTGATAGGGGCCCCAGTAAGATGTCATGAGAAAGGTACTTCTCTCACGGTCTTCTTCCCCAAAATTCTTAAGCCCAGTCTAGTCATGAGAAAACACCAGATGAACCCAAAGTGAAGGACATTCTACGAAATAGCTGGCCAATATTCTTCCCAGGTTCCAAGGTCGTGAAAAACAGACAGCCTGAGAACCTATCACAGAGTGGAGGAGACTAAGGAGATGCAATGACTCCATCCAATGTGATATCTTGGAATGGTTTCTAGGACAGGAAATAAAAAGGTTTTAGTGGGAAAATTGGTAAAATGGGAATAGTCTGTAGTTTAGCTAATAATCTCATCAATGTTAACCTCAGTTTTGATAACTGGACCCTGGTAATGTCAGTGACTTTAGGGGGAGCTGGATGAAGGCTATAAAGAAACTGATGATCCTGAAGAAGGAGCATGCCCGGGAGTTGAAGGACTGGGTAGGAGACTATTGAAAATACCCTTGCATTGATAGATTGCTTTGCAACTAATGCTTCCATATGTTCTCGTTAGTCTGGACCCACTGCCAAAGTTGTATGTTTTTTTCTATTAGCTTTTGAAAGCCTTGGCAGGGATTAGGGAAAATAGGTAACCTGGTTAGGAAGTGGCTGAGTGGACTTGGAGACAGGTGCAGTCGATGGTAAAAACTAAGAAAAATCAGAATAAAAATGTGGTCTTTAGTTAATAATATCTTTTCATTCATCCATTCATTGTAACCAATTAGTCCATATGAATATGAGATAATTAATATTAATAACATAGATATTAATAATATATAATAATTAATAATAATATAGTTCCCGTATGAGGCATATGGGAACTCTGCTGTTTTTTTTCAACTTTTCTGTAGAATTAAAACTATTTTAAAAACAAATCTAAGCCCAGTCACTGTAGGAAAATTATAGTTCATACAATATCATGTGCCTTATCACTGCCTAGAGCTGAGACCTCTGTCTTTCAGAATTAGGCTTTTCCCCAAAAGCTATGAACTTAGCCGATTTAGTCCCACTTCAGTTTTTCTTTCTAACTTGTTTTTTTTTTTTTTTCTTTTTTTGTGAGTCAGCAGGTGGCATGGTGGTTAAGAGTTCTAGACTCCCACATGGCTTACTGTGGTTCAAGACCTGGACCTGACAGCTTGCTTTCTCACTTTCTCTCTCTCTCTCATTTTGTCTCTCTCTGGTCGAATTAAAATAAAGAAAAAGAAAGAAAGAAAGAAAGAAAGAAAGAAAGAAAGAAAGAAAGAAAAGAAGAAAGAAAGAAAGAGAAAGAAAGTTCAAATAAAGTAATTCTTTTTTAAAAAACTGTTTTTTTGTATGCATACAGAGGGTGTATGTGTGCATGAGAGAGTGAGGGTAACTCTCAGTGGGCAGGTCACACACGGTACATTTTCCTCCAATTGCCCACAGGATCCTGGGCACAAACCTACGTGTCCAGCATGCAAATTTTTGTCTTTATGAGTTGTCTCTTTTCTGAGTTTCTTTGGGCCCTTGATTCCCAGTGTCTGCTGAGCTTTTTCATCTGGGTATCCCACCATTATCTTAAACTTAGCCTCACACTAAACCCATTATCTTTGAAAATCTGAATCCCATGAGAGGATGATAAAGCAAAGAACGCAAAATGTTACCGTCTGGTGAGTCTGGTAAGGGAGAGAGAGAAGTGTTTCTCTCTATAATTCTTGCAACTTTTCTGTAAGCGTGGAATAATTTCAAAATAAAAAAAATATGTTGAAAAAGAAAAGAAGGCCTGGCCATGGTGGTAGGCAGTAAGGCTCACACGGTCTGTACCGTCTCATACAGTGGTTTCTAGCTGCTTGGGGTACTTGAAATGTAGCTAATAAACTGAAAAACTGAATAACTGAATTTTCTTTTTCTTTTCTTTTCTTTTTTTTTTTTTTCCTTTGGCTAAAGGGTACATGCACTTGCCGGAGAAAGCACGTCCCATGGGGCCCAGTCACAGTATAATCCCTTCTCCATTTCTCCCTCCTTTCAGGATCATGGGCATGCACACATGTGCACCTGGCGTGTATCTCAAGGCACTGGATCCAGGACTCAAACTATGTGGTGGCAAAATGGGATCTGGCTGCCTTAACCACCAGTCTACAAAGCCAGTCTGAGTTTTTTAATATTAATATACACAGTTACATGTGGCTAGTGGCTATAGTGCCGTTCTAAATTTTCCTATGCCTAAGACAATTTGCAGGTAGGATGGTGGCATTGTGGTAACACAACATTCTGCAAGGCTAACCCACAAGGGAAGGTTCAGGGTTTGCATCCGGAGACCTCCCTGAACACCCTGGGTACACGTGCACATGGCCTAGGCCACTGAGGCTAGGGTTCCTCATGGAACAAACAACCTGTTGAACAAATCTCTCTCTCTCTCTCTCTCTCACAACTCACAGAAAAAGGCAATGAATAAACTTTTTAAAGCCCACTCTGCTCCAACAGGGGTTAAGAGCATTCTTAAGGCTGGGTCCAGGAAAGGAACTTGATGGCTCTGGCTGTTGCCTTGCCCTGGGGGAACTGGGCTGCTGGACTCTCTGGCTTCCCTCTGGGCAGGCTAATTTGGGACTGTGGACCTTGCTTTTAAACATTTATATTTTAAATTCCCTGCAAACTTTCTGTTTCTTGGATAATAGCGCTACAGTGTGTTCACCAGGCCCTTAAAAACTTGCAGCTTATGAAAGAGCCCTGGCTCCTAGCCAAGGGAGTCTCCAGCTGCCGCCTGACCCTGCCTGGAAAGTCAACTTGGAAGGGACGCAAATGTCCTAATCCTCTTCCAAACCACTCTAAGTAGGTTTATCCAGTGACCTGTAAAACCAAATTAGTAAAGGGACACTTTAATTCCAGCTTGTTAGAGAGCTTCTAAAATCGCAGAGAAAGCCAACACAGCAAATTCTGCTCTGGGGGACTGAGGGGCGCATCCCATTCTCGACAGCAAAATGTCCTTGCTTTCTCCTGGCCTCTTCTACTGGCATAATTCAGCTCACTGAAGACCTTTTCCCAGGCTTTCGCAGGATCCCCCATGAGGTCGGAAAGCCGTTCTTGAGAAGAAAAATATGGTGGCCCAGCGAGGTCAGGTGACTTCCCCCAAACTCTGCCAAGTTCAGTCCCAGTCCCGCTGTCCTGCCTCTGACTGGGGGAACACGTGCACTGTTCTTATGACTTACCCCAGGAGCTGGCGTATTGCACAATAGCAGGAAATAGTCCATACGAAACCCTGGCCCACAGAGCGTACATGTTCTGCTTTTTATTCCGCCGCTTTTTTATAAAGTGTATTTTCCTTTCCCATAATGTCATCTGGAAGCAATTCCTCCAACAGCTGGATTTGCTTTCACAATTGGTAAACACGTAAAAGGGAAGGCTGGGGAAGATGCGGCGTCTGGCCAGCGGAGCCTCTCCCCACCCGCTTGGCTCATGTTCTGAGGCTTATCTTGGGTCTCTGCACAAGCCTCATCAAAACTGAGAGTGCCTTCAAACGGGCAGCCCACACTGCATTCCCTCCTTCGGAGGGTCAGCATGTTCTTTGGGGGAGAAATTTTCTGAATACTTTGCAGATAGAATTGATCAGATGCGGGCCAGATTGCCAATCGCCCAGATCCCCATGCTCTGTGTGGGGCCAGCAAAACAGCACGGCCCAAAGGTCCCACCATCAGGGCACAGGCAGAACCTCTGGGGGGCTGCCCAGCCCAACAGAGAGCAGGGGCCTCGTGGTGAGCAGCAGCCCCCACTCCCACCAGCGCTGCTGCCACTAAAGCGAAGAGAGGAGAAGGGGGCCAAGTGAGTGCTAAGTGGGTCATCTAGGAAGACAGCCGCTGGCTGCCCAGACGCACTGCTGGAACAAGTTGTCACGCAGATACACTTGACAGGCTTAGAGCACATCCTGCCATCTCCATCTCCACGCTGCCTCCAGGGTCCATGAAGGCTGCTGTTCCAGGGTTTCTCCAATGGGTTAGCCCTGGTGCAGGAGCCCAGGGCACAGTATAAGCTGGTTTACAGTACCAGGGGATCAAGCTCAGGATCCAGGCGCTCTATCCCCCAGGGAAAAAACGAGCGGGCCAGCTGGTGGTGTGGTGGCTAAGGTGGCTGGATCCCACATGGCCAACTGTGCAGCAGAGCAAGCGCATGTGCTCTGTAGCAAATGTTTAAAAAGAAAGATGCTATTCTGATGTGTCTACATGTGTGCCCAAAATCCCGAGAGGAGAATGGGAAAAAAAGGGATTGCAGTGTGACCACCCTCCCTAGGGAGCACTTTCTCACTTTCCCTCTGTCTATAATGTGCATGCATGTGCCCTCTAGCAAGTTTTTGGAAAGAAAAAAAGAGAAGAAAGAGAGAGAGAGAGAAAGAAAGAAAGAAAGAAAGACAGAAAGAAAGAAAGAAAGAAAGACAGAAAGAAAGAAAGAAAGAAAGACAGAAAGAAAGAAAGAAAGAAAGACAGAAAGAAAGAAAGAAAGAAAGACAGAAAGAAAGAAAGAAAGAAAGAAAGAAATGTTATTGTCTTTTTTTTTTCTTTAAATTGCCAGGGAGCACTTGCACTCATTATAGAGGAACAGAGAGGAAGAAAGCGCCCTCAATGGGGTGCAGTCACATCCTAATCCTTTCTCTTCCATTTCTCCATCCTGTGGGAACTTAGCTCACGTCATGTGCTTTCAGGCTGCTGGGCATGGTTCCAACCGCAGTTAGCCATGTGGGAGCTGACTCTCTGAACCACAAGACTCCTGGCCTCCTTTGGAAATGCTATTCTTTTGATCAAAGGTTCTAGCATGCACAAGCTGGGCTTTCAGAGGGAGCAGAGGAGTCTGCAGTGAGCACTGGCCTGGCTGCACGCAGGCAGTGTGGTGCCTCAAAGGCTTGGGGTGCTGGGGACAGCTTCCTTCCAGGCACCACCATCTTTAGGTAGCCAGGGCCTCATACCCATAACGTAGACTTCTCAGCATTGTGGGCCTTTGTCTGGAGAGTTCTCTGAGTAGAGATGGGCATCTCTCCTAGGGGTAAACCAAAGGAGACTGTCAAGGGACTGATCTCACCAGAAGGTCCTGAGGAATGGAGCCTCCGGCTTCTCCACACGAGTAGAATGTGCTTCACCAGATGGGGCTCATTTGCCTGGGGCGTGGTATGTCTCGTGTGCGCCCTCTCAGCCCCTCTGCCCCATAGCCTACCCCAGGGTCCCTCTTCTCTCTCCCTCCTCCAGCTGGATAGAAGTTTTAACTTTTCTGAGTCTAAGGGACAGAAATGCCATCTGACATTTTTCCATACCTCGTGATCTTCAGCCTAGAGTTTCAAAAACCTGTGAATTTCTGGTTCCATACCAAGATGCATTCCTTCAAACCCTGGCCACTCTGGTCTCCCCGCTAGGAGGGGCCATGGAGTACACCTGGAGAAATGTACTGAGGCCGAGGACATAGGGGCGGGAGGGCAAGAGCAGCTCACTGGCTCCTAATTTAGGCTAAAAAAGTAGAAGAGGAAGGACAACCAAGCGCATGTGTAACTTGTTCAGATCCTGGTTCAAACTAAACCAACTGTAAGAAGGTATTTTGGGATAACCATTTGAATTTGGACTAGTAGAAAATATGAAAGAATTATTAGTCTGATATGTGTGGTAATGTGGTTGTGGTTATACAAAAAAAAAAAATGTTCTTGTCTTTTAAAATATATTGAGGTACTTAATGTCTACGATTTTTTTTAAATACTTCAGAGGGCTTGTCTAGTAACCTAGAGGTTAAAAGAGCCAGATTTTCCTTTCCTTCCGTCTGGCGGCAGCCATCAGGTAAGCCAAGGTGGGCGCGTAGAAGTACATCCAGGAGCTGTGGCGGAAGAAGCAGTCCGAGGTGATGTGCTTTCTCCTGCGGGTCAGCTGCTGGCAGTACCGCCAGCTCGACGCTGCACCGGGCGCCCCGCCCCACCCGGCCGGATAAAGCCCGCAGACTGCGCTACAAGACGAAGCAAGGTTATGTGATATACAGGATTCGTGTGCGGCGTGGAGGCCGCAAACGCCCAGTTCCCAAGAGTGCAACCTATGGCAAGCCTGTCCATCATGGTGTTAACCAGCTCAAGTTTGCTCGCAGCCTCGTCTGTTGCAGAGGAGCGAGCTGGACGCCACTGTGCAGCTCTTCGCGTCCTGAATTCTTACTGGGTGGGTGAAGGTTCCACATACAAATTCTTCGAGGTTATCCTCATTGATCCATTCCATAAAGCTATCAGAAGAAACCCTGACACCCAATGGATTACCAAGCCAGTCCACAAGCACAGGGAGATGCCTGGGCTGACATCTGCAGGCCGCAAGAGCCAAGGCCTTGCAAAGGGCCACAAGTTCCACCAACTATTGGTGGCTCTCGCCCGTGCAGCTTGGAGAAGGCGCAATACTCTCCAGCTCCACCTTACCGCTAATCTAAGAAATGTTTGTAAACTTCATACCTAATAAACAATTTAGGACAGTCAAAAAAAAAAAAAAAAAAGAGCCAGATTTTACATGGTCAACCATGGTTTAACTCCCTGCCTCCATGTCTTGAAAAACATGCCAGGCACATGTGATGTATGACCAACATGTTGACAGGATGGAGAAATGGAGGAAAAGGGATTGTGGCATGACCGAGCCCCATTGGGGGAGGTGCTTTCTCCCTCCTCCTCTCTCTGTCTCTCTCTGGCAAACACATGTACCCTCTGGTAATTTAAAAATAAATAAATATGGGATCAGCAGGTGGCATGGTAGTTAAGGCGCTGGACACTCCCACATGGTCGACCACGGTTCGAGTCCCAGACCTGGTGGCTTGCTTTCTCATTTTCCCTTTGTCTCTTTCTCTCTGTATCTCTCTCCGGTCAAATTAAAATAAATGAATGAATAAATAAAATTAAATTAATAATTCTTTAAAAATAAATAATAAAAATAAATACTTTTAAAAAATGAACCACAGTTTTTTTTTTTTTTTGGTGTTTTTTTTTGGGGGGGGTTTCCTATAGGGCGCATGCACTCGCCAGATAGACAGAGAGAGACAGAGACAGAAAGTGAGAAATCACCCCCAGGGGGGATGGCCACGCTGCAATCCCTTCTCCTCCATTCTCCTCTCAGGATCTTGGGCACGCACGCACACGTGCCCGGCGTGAGTTTAAGCCACCAGATCCAGGACACGAACCGCGGCCAACTACGTGGGAGTCCAGTGACATAGCCATTACGCCAGCTGCTGGTTCCTGAACCACAGTTTTAATGGTTAATCTAGATGATGAGTATGTGGGATTCTTTATACTATTCTCTCTACTTTTATTTATGTTGAATTGTCTATAATAAAGAGTTTAAAATATAGGGATTCTTATCACAAAAACTCATAGAGGAGAACCAAATACACACCTGCTTGATTACTGAATTCTGTATTGAGACTCTTTTTAAGTGTATTTATTTATCTTATCCATGAGCAAGTGAGAGAGACAGACAACACACCCAAGGGGTTCTTGATGCCATGATCCACCCTCAGCTTCAGCCAGCCCTGGATCATGGGCAAGTGTGTTTCTGGTGCACTCAGGGAGGTCTCTGGACTTGAACCAGGAGCCTTCCCATGTGGGAGGGCCTTGAAGAGCCTCTCCTTGGACCATGGCACCACCACCTGACCCCTGTTCTGAAGCTCTGAATCTTCCTGATGCTCAGAACCGAGATCCACTTTTAGCTAAAGTAGGGAAGTGACAAGGATTGACCAGTCAAAAATGATTCCTTTAAGCTTTGACCAGCTTAAAGGTATCATGAATCTCACCCTCAGCCCTCTTCCTGGCAAGGAGGGGGAAGGGAGCTCAGTCCTTTCTTGGTACTGTGCACAGCACCAGACCCTCCGGAGTAGAAAAGACTTCACACAGAGAAGTGCCTGGAGAATGCTGTGGCTGCAAACCTGCCTGCAGACTGCCGTCGCACACTACGAGAAAAGAGCGCTCTCACGGAAACAAAAAAGTAATTTTTTAAGTTTTTTAAGTTTTGCTATAGGGCATGAGTGTTTGCTGGAGAGAGACAGAAAAAGAGAAGGAGAGAGGGAGAGAGAAAGTGGGAATTCACCAACCATCCCACAATCCCTTCTCTTCCATTCTCCATACCACAGTCCCTTCTCCTCTCAGATTTTGGGCATGCTGCACACATGTTGGGTGTGATTTTCAGGCCTCTAGATCTGGCACTCGAACCACAAGGTTGTCCATGTGGGATTCAGCTGCCTCACCACTACCTCACCGGCTGGTCCCACAAAAAGAAATTTTTAAAGTCCTAATTATACTTTATCTGTCAGACTCAATATTTAATGTTTCTATAATACTTTACTTTTTCTTTTGTGTGTGTGTGAGAGAGAAGTTTTTGCCTTAGGGCACATATGCTTGCTGGAGAGAGACAGAGACAGTTGAGAGGGAAAGTAAAATATCACTCACCAGAGGGCATGGCCGCACCTCAACTCTTTCTCCTCCATTCTCCTCCTGGGATTGTGGGCACGCACACACAAGTGCGTGGCATGATTTTCAAGCCATTGGGTCCAGGACTCGAACCATAGTCAGTTATGTCAAAGTCTAACAACATAACTGCTACACCACTGCTGGCTTTTCCTTTTTCCTTTTTAAGTTGATTTCCTGCCATGAGTGAGAAAGAGACAGGCAGCGTCCCCAACAAGTTCTTTGTTTGTTTGGTTGGTTCTTGTTTTTCCTATAGGGCAAGTGCACTCCCTGGAGAGAGACAGAGAGAGGGAGAGAGATAAATCACTCCCTGGGGAGATGGCAGTGCCACAATCCTTTTCTCCTATTCTCCTCTAGTGATTTTGGGCACACACATACACACACCTGGTGTGATCCTCAAGTTACTGGAGCTTAAATGGGAAGTTGACCACGTGGGATACGGTGCTTCAACCTTCACATCTGCTGGCCCCGCCCTCAGCAAGATCTTGATGCAGCAGTCCACCCTAAAGCCTCTGCCAGCCAGATCACAGGCAAGTGCCTACCTGGCATACTCAGGGAGGTTTCCAGACACAACCCTTCAACCTTCCCATGAGAGTTAGACTCATGGAATGTGACTTTTAATGCTGCATCTGCCTCTTTTTTGGTATTTTAAATGGGTTCTTTAAATTTTTTTTCCTAATGTTTTCACCTTTGTCTCCATTCTAAGAAGTTAGTGAGAACCGCACGTCTTACCACATCCACACTTTCATTTTCTGCTCATTTGCTAGTGTCTGATAAGGATACTGACACCGTAGACTAGACTAGGATAGGGGGCACTGCAGAGACCAAGCCGCAGTCCCACGAAGGGATGTCATGCAATGACTCAGATGCTTCGTTGTCAGTGGGTCTGTGGAAGTCCAGGTTCCACCTCCAGAAGGTGATCAGAGAGGTTCAGGGTATGAAGCTGGAAAGTGTGGGTAGGTCAAAAGCCATATATACAACAGGTGAAGATGTTGTGACATCCCAGCTAGAAGGTAAGTGCCTTGTAGGCAGGAATGTCCATTCTGTGCATTGCTGTAGCCCAGCGTCTGAAAAAGGTCTGGTGTGCACTAGACGCTCAACACTTAACACGCACGAACTGCGCGTGCTCTAGGACTCCAGTAGCCATTTGTCCCATTCTACCTTGTGTTGCCATTATTGTATTGAACATTTTATTTCAAGACTGAAAGTTTTCTGAAAGCAGATATGTGTCTCTTATGACACATTTCTCATCCATAATTGGGATCCAATAAACCTATAGTACATTATCATATTTAGCTGATGATTGAGTAACTTAAAGGTAAAGTCCTAAATAGGTCATGAGAAAATATGGCCCATGCAATGGAAATGGGCAATTGCGGGAGCCCTGAAAGGCCTAAAGGACTGTGCAGCTGGGAAGTAAATTTCCTGCCCCAGAAATCTGGCAAAAGAATTCACTCAAGGATTTAAGTCTTAGGGGGGAAAAAAAAGACCCAAGGAAGGAGGCAGAGAAGGGGAGGTCTTTCCAGGGCCTACAGATTAAGGGTATTTAGATACCACTTAAGAAAAGGACCAGATGCCAGCCAGGTTTGCGCTTCAGTTTAAACCATGTTCCCTGTGAAACTTGCTTATGGAAGATCAGAAGCTCTGACGGTCATTATTGAAGAGGATTCAGAGAAATTATTGTCGACTCCCAGTTGAAGACAGAACAAGTCCCCGTCTCTTTTTTTTGGTGTCAGTCTCTATTGAAATGTGCTGTTGTCAAATCAAAAAGGGGACAGATTCAGAATTTTACAACTCTGATGAAAGTGAAATAAAAGGAAATCTGTATCATCTTAATCAAAGCATGTGCCACCTGAGTCAGCTCCCCGCTCGTCCCTTGGCCCTGGTGACTCTTGTGTGCTGGAGGTTAAGGGTTTGTTAAAGAAGATGGGTTTTGATTAAGTGTCGCATTTAGTGTGATGTGACATGCTCTTTATCATTGCAAGGGAAGACTGGGGGCCTGGGAGAGCTTTATAGCTAGTTCTCAATATAAATTAGGAGTCTTGGGGAATGGGTGCTTTGCAGTTGGCCTTGATCTTTCAAGGGCCCAATGACTGTGTGGAGGGGAGAGTGTGTGTACATGAATGTGTGTGTGTGTGTGTGTGTGTGTGTGTGTTGGGAGGGATGGCAGGAAAGTCAGCTTCCAGGTTCCTGTGCTAATGGGCTGGTTACCCCTCTTGGAGTTTGACGTGCAATTGTAACACAAGGCTCCAGTTCGAAATCTGTCCACATTCTTGATGTACCCAGCAAAGGGCTCTGCCTCTGACTCCTTTGGGATTTCAGAGCTGCCACTGAACAATTTGAAGATGGAGTAGCAGGAAGAATCATTCTGGGTGCCTAATGCCATTTCTAACCAGAGTCCGTGGGCAACGCTCCCCACAACTTCACCCAGAGAAAGGAAAATGTGCAGAGCCAAAGTCTCCTCCCTCCAAATCTAAGATGCATGGTATACCTTCAGATTCCAATTCTGGCTTACCCTGGAGCAATGAGAAAACGGGGCACAGATAACCCCCAGACTGGCCCGGAATGCTCATAAGGAAGGAGAGGCAGGGAGTGAGAATAGATGAGGACATCTCAGAAGGGACCAGTCCACCCAATGGGCATTAATCTTCCCAGAGAATCACTTGAATCAAGTCATTTCTGCTATGGTTTGAATGTGTCTCCCCAGAATTTATGTCTTAAAATCTGGCTGTATTGTAAAGTTATTAAGAGGGTGGAAACTTAATCCAGCCATGGGATTAGGAGGTAGGACCTCCAGAAAGTGATTAGGATTAAGGTCATCATGACTGAATCCTGGTGGGTTTATGAGGAGGAGGCATAAGAAAAACACAGACACCCATGTTGGACTTGCCCTGCCTTCCTATGTGATGACCACTGCCATGTTATCTACCAGCAAGAAAACGCCCATTAGATGTGGTCTCTTGACCCTGGACCTCAAAATTGTGAGCTAAATAAGCCTCTATTTTTATAAATCATCAAGTTGAAGGTATTCCATTATTAAGCAACAAAAAAATGGACTAAAGTACCTTGCTTGATCAAAACCTTTCAATAACCCTTCTATTCTTTTCCATTGCCTAAAAAGTACATACTCTCTATCCTGGCATTTAATGCCCACATCATGGGCACTGCAAAATTTCTTCATTCACCGCCTCCCAGACAACTGACTTGTTCTTGAAGCATTTGCTCATGTCACTCCCTTACCTGGAACACCTTCTGTTTCTGTCTCCATGGAAAACCTCCCCATCTGCCAAGGGATGGCTGAAGCTGTTCCTGCTTCACAAAAAAAGTCATAGCCACTGAACTCTCTGCTTATTCTAAAAACACTAAAAACAGCCTACTGAGTGCCCACCTGGAGAAGTTCAGAGGACAAGCACGTAGAGACGCCTGTCTTCAAGGAGCTTGCTCTGTAGCAGGAGGGAGATTCTGCCCCTAAACACTAAGTTCAATGTGTCAGCAGAGGGACTTCGTTAGTAGCTGCCAGCCGCTATGGGAAAAGAACAAAATAAAGCAAGGAGAGGGCATCCTGACAGTTGGGAAAGGGGCTGGTTGTGGGAGGTAATGTGGTGGACTGAGCAGATACCTGGGGGAGGAGGGTTCTAGGCAGAGGGAACACCGAGAGCAAAGGCCCCCAGACTGAGTTGCCTGCCCTGTCCTCTGGAGGATGCAGCACTCTCTCCTTTTTCCTCACTTCCCCAAGAAGGCTCTGCAGGAAGCAGGAGTCAGGAAGAGAGTGTCCACGGACAAGGAAAATGTAAGAAAGTCCTTAAGGTTGAATACCAACTGCAAAGGCCTCTGGAGTTTGTTGTGGTGCTAAGGAGGAGGAGTGAGAAAGGTAACAGGGAAGTGCTTGGGTATTTATTGTGACATTCAAAGGAAATTTTTAAATGACATAAAATGGAGAAATACCAAAGATACGTGTGAAATCGCACACACCCACTTTGCCCATGAAACAGCTCCTCCCTGTCTCCCTTCCTCACCTTTCGCTGACTCACCTGTTCGCCCACAGCCTAGCTCTGCCCTAATCATTGAGACTTCAGCAGAGTTTCCTAGTAAGCCTCATTCTCCCTAGGGGCTATCTAGCCTGATGGTGTGGTCTGTGGTGGAGTCCTAGCCCTTTCCTCCCTACTTGGGTGAGTTTCTCAGCATTCCAGGACTCAGCTCACCCATCTATAAAATAGGTTCATCCTAGCATTGTCCTGTGGCTCATTGGAGATGTCCACACAGGCCACGGGTGTACATCAACAGCCTATGGCAAGTGCTCAGGCCTGTCACCTGGACTTGCGTCTCTTGCCTCTGGTTCCAGCTGCATTCCCCTTTCTCCTGGGCCTGCCCCTCCTCTCCACTGTTCCTACCATGTTTCTGCTCAGCCATAACCAGGGAGGTTTTCCAGAGCTCTGGCTTCTCCCACTGCCCCCTTGCTAGTGACCTCCTTCTAGGCACAGGAGGGGATTCAACCACCCACCATGTGTATTAGAGGCTGCCACCCCTATTTCTCTGTCCCACCCCTCACCAGCGCACTACCCTAAGGTCTCAACCTACTCAGTCCACCTGGATCTCACCAGTCTCATCTCCATTTTCCCTCCTTTTTCCCAACCTCGCACATCATGACCACTCCTTCCCACCAAACCATTACTCATCCTTTTAACTGGCTGCAACGTTAAATAAACATGTCCAGGAAATGGTCCCTCCCCTCCCCCAGGGCGCTGGACCAGGTGGGTATTGACAATTCAAAGAGAAAAACTGTTTGATGAAAGGAAGCTAGGACCTAGGGGAGTAGGTAGTAGAGGGGCCTACCTAGCCAAGGGGTCAGGGATTTCTGGTAAGAGGGCCTGAGGAGCCCAGGCAAGCTGTTAACAGGAATGGACCTGAATATATTTTTCTTCTGGAGCAGCTTGAGGGTGGGATGGGAGGACCCTTAATGAGTTGCTTATTTGCCTCAGGAAAGAAGTAAGGGCTTGGGTTGCAAGACCTCAGGCCCCTGGCACCCTAACCTGCCCCACCTGGAACAGCATTAAATGCCTCCAATCCCACATCAAACATAGTTATATTGCTGTTGCTAAGAAAATTCTTATAACTTTGCTTTTTAAAATTATTTGGCTACAAAAACACTAATTTAATATATATTGGCTATGATTTCTGTCAAGGCCATGAGTAAACAGAAACTTTTAGCTATGAGGAAAGTCTAACCCACAATTTTTTTTTTTTTTTGGAGAGGTTTTCGCTATAGGGCACATGCGCTCGCCAGACAGACAGAGAGAGACAGAGAGACAGAAAGCGAGAAATCACCCCCCAGGGGGGAATGGTCACGCCGCAATCCCTTCTCCTCCATTCTCCTCCTGGGATCTTGGGCACGCACACACATGCGCCCGGCGTGAGTTTTAAGCCACCGGGTCTGGGACACGAACCACGGTCGACTACGTGGGAGTCCAGTGACATAGCCATTACGCTGCTTGTTCCCACCCACAATTGTTTTCAGATGAAATGAAATTTTATGAAATCAAAAGTTAATAATTGGGAACCAGCAGTTAGCGTAATGGCTATGTCGCTGGACTCCCACGTAGTCAACCGCGGTTCGCGTCCCGGACCCGGTGGCTTAAAACTCATGCCGGGCGCATGTGCGTGCGTGCCCAAGATCCCGAGAGGAGAATGGAGGAGAAGGGATTGTGGCGTGGCCATACCCCCTGGGGGGTGATTTCTCGCTTTCTGTCTCTCTGTCTCTCTCTGTCTGTCTGGCGAGCGCACGCGCCCTATAGCAAAAACCTCTCCAAAAAAACCCAAAAAATTAATAATTAAAGGAGCTGACCTAATTTACATTTTGAAGCCATTAAAATAAATAGTTGTTTGTTTTAATTTTGCACATTTTTTCTTGTAGTTTGGCGGTAATACAACCTCCCTCTCCCAATGTCAAGTGTTTAGTAGCATGTTGGCAAGTCCATAGTTCTGGTGATCAGCTTAGTGAACTTACAGGTAATTGAACCATCAGAACCAGGCCTGCATCAGCCCGGGGAAAAGGATAGGTCATGTTAAACAAGGTGCAGGTTGAGAATCCCTTGTTCAAAGGGCCCAGGATCAGGAGTGCTTCAGATGTATGTTTTTCTTTTCTTCTTCTTCTTTTTTTTATTTCATTTTCTTTTATACGTTTCATTTTCTTTTGTACATTCAATTACATTATTATTTGGCTTACAAAATGGGTATTTCAACAGGTGAACATTTCTCCCTAGTACAGTTGATAAAACTATAAATTATCTTCAACAGATAAAACCACATTTCTTTGTCCCATTAATGCTTTGCCTCCCTATTTTTCTTCTAAATGTCCTTCCTCAGACCCTCCTCTTTCACACACACTATATCTGGTATTTACATCTATATACTGTGTTTCTATATTCTTTAGTCAATCAGTTTCAGTCATAGAATGCGGACACTCGGTATATATAAGTGGGGACATACAATGCCTCTTCTTCATAGCCTGGCTTGCTTCACTCAGCAGTAAATCTTCCATATTCATCCACTTCCTGTCAAAAGCTAGGGTTTTGTTGTTTTTTATGGCTGAATAGTATTCCATAGAGTATATGTGCCACAGTTTTTCTACCCATTCATCTGTTTGTGGGCATTTGGGTTGTTTCCATGACTTAGCAATTGTGAATAGTGCAGCAGTAAACATCAATGAGCAAGCGCTTTTCCGATTAAGTATTCTTCTGTCCTTTGGGTAGATACCAAGGAGTGGGATTGCTTATTTTTCTCTTCTTTCTTTGTTCCTTTCTTTGTCCTTCTTTCCAACTATCCTTCATTCCTTCTTTCCTTCCTTCTCCTCCTCTTTCTTTCTTTCTTTTTTTTTTTTTACTGTTTGCATATACATAATGAGCTATCTTGGGGATGGAACCCAAGACTAAACATAAACTTTATGTGGGTTTCATATACTCCTTATACACATAGTCCAAAGGTAATTTTATACAATACTTAAAATAATTTTGGGTATCAAACTCTGTCAGTGTGCTTGCATGGAGAATCTGGGCATGTACAGAAGACCTAAGTTGCAGCCAGAAGGAGGCTGGGAAGTTCTTTTCTCTCTTGATGCTGCTGAGTGAACTGTGTGCTGTGTACCTGTGTTCTGACTGAGACCAGTTGCATAAGGTCAGGTGCAGAATTTTCCATTTGTGGTGTCACATCAGAATTCAGAGAGTTTTGGATTTGGGACATTTCGGATTACAAGTTTTTGGATTAAGGATGTAGGAGCTAGAATCACCAGGACTTAATGAAAGATTGAGTGCTGTGTAGAGTGAAAATTTCATGGTAACTTTGAAAGTCTGGGTGGCTGGTGGGGACTATTCCTTGAAGACGTAATGAAAGAGAAGTAAATCAAGGAGGGGGTGGGGAAGAAGGATAATAAATTTGGTCTGGGGCACATCAACTCCAAGGAACTTGAAAGGCCCTTAAGTGGAGATATCCAGAGGACTTTTGAATGTCTGGTCTGGGGATGAGAAGAGACCTAGGCTGGCCAATAATCATTACGTTACAGTGACTAGCACATAGCATGAACTTATGAAGGGGCCCCAGGGCACTAAAGACTGCTCTTGACACCCCTCAGAGATCTCCACAGATGACAGTGAGCTGTGGGGAGGTGGGGGGCTCTTCAAGGTTGACATGCAGATGTAGTTGGTGGCACCTTCCCATCCTTGGGCAGAAGGTAGAAGGGACAGGAGGTAACTGAAGCCTCAGCAATGGAAGCAAAGATTAGAGTATACAGTCAGAGGCATCATCCTGAGGGAATGCCTACTATTCTGAGAGCGTCCATGGAGGGGAAGCAACCAGAAAAGGAAGAGGAGATCCAGAGAGGGTTGAGTCTGCATGCTTGGCATTGCTGGAAGGAGGAAGGTGAGGAGCTGCCAAGATGGTGCCAAAGATCTAACTGGAAGCTGGAAGTGTATTAGCAGGGATCCTCTGAGGCTGTGGGAGTACATGAAGGCACCTTACTAGAGTGGGGATGAGGGCTAAAATCTCACCAGCACTCCTCTGCCCAAGCCATGCATCACCGTCTAGGCGGCCTCCTGACCAAGTCCCAAATGGTTTGGGGCCCAGGCAAGCTATTAGCATTTTTTAACTCCCAGGACAATGGAGAGCAGGTGGGGAGCAGAAGATGGGTTTTCAAGAAGTTTATCAAAGATATGGCTTTTAAGTTAGTAGGAAGGAAAGAAGAGTGAAACTGCTGTGGTACGGTGGAACTTCTCATTAAGCTGGAAGAGCCAGCAGATAAAGAGAGGATGAGGGGCTGGTAGGTGGCACTGTGGTTAAAGGCACTGGACTCCCACATGGCCGACCGTGGTTCAGGTTCTGGACTTGGTGACTTGCTTTCTCTCTCTCTCTCTCTCTCTCTCTCTCTCTCTGATCAAACTGGAAAGTACTACTACTAATAAAGTTAAATAAAATAATTATTTAGAAAAAAGAGGATGAATGAATCAACCGGGTGCTACAGTTTACCTGGTACCAAGGGGATAACTTTCCAACTGTCTTCTCTATAAAACACAAAAACTATAAAACTCCATCATGAATTCCCTACCTCACTTCAAAACAGTCATGCACAGTGTCAACGTTTTGCTCAACACCGTAGCACATGTGTGATGGTGGTCCCTAAGATCATGTCATATGGCAGGTGTATAGTAGGCTATTTGTGTAAGGATCTCCTATGATGTCCTCACAGCGACATCACCTAGCAATGCATTTCTCAATGTATCCCTATCAGTAAGTGACACCTGACTGGCATTACCATTGGAGGTGACAGTTTTCTGTAGGCCCTGCAACGAAAAGAAGCCAGGGCAATGAGTTTGCTTCTAAATTCTGTGAGCTCCGTTCAGCCAAGGGTCAGGGCACCGAACTACAGACTGTTGAGGACAGGGGGACACAGGAGACCCAGAGGGCAGCACCTCGTGAGATGAAGTGAAAGTCTCCACGATGTCCATGCATGGGGTGAATTCTGAATATTCCCTCCTTTACTGAAGTAATACAGGCTCAGTGAGTAAATTTGGGAAACGCAGGAAAATAAATGAAAGAAAATACTTCACCCGTGGTCTAGTTATCCAAACACAAACATTACTTTTAATCTCCTGGTGATTTTCTCTGTGCAGAGCTATTTTTTTTGTTTGTTTGTTTTAATCTTTTTTTTTTTATTATCATCATAATCTTCTTTATATTACATTGGATTACATATAACTTTACATTGACTTCCATTGCTTTTTCAAAAGGGAATGCCATGCATGTCAGTCAATACAGAGGCATCGATCTCCCCGCTTTATCATTCAAAGTCTTTTCCATGCATTTCCCAATAATTATTATTATTATAATTTTTTAAAACAGTCAATCACTATTTCTCATTTTGCTTGTTAAAAGACTTCACCCATCATGAAATACTTCCCAGACCAGTCCAGTTGAGAATACTATACACGTCATCTTCAACAGATAATAAACCATATCTGTTTCTCACTAACATCCCCTCTATTGTTCACTTGCTATCTTTCTCTATCCTCTTCTCTCTTTTTTTTTTTTTAT
>NW_006159807.1:3323450-3350487 GCF_000334495.1 Tupaia belangeri chinensis | reverse complement strand
TTTTTCCTATGTTTGTCCCTCTGCCCTGTCTCACTCTCCCATTACAATATCCCTGCTATATACAGTTGTCTTCCAGAAGAGTTACTGAAAAAGTGATACATACAAGTAAAGGGAGAGAGGCCACGAGTTCCAACCATCATAGAGCTATTTTTTTTTTAACATAGCTGTAATTTGTGTCTACAATTTAATATCCTGCTTTTTCTACTTACTATATTGCATTTCCTACTGTCATTACTCTATTGTAAAGCATGTAGAAACTATCATCATATGAATTTAGCAAAATTTATTTAACCATTACTCTGTAGCTGGACATTTAGGTTGCTTTCGTTTTTTTTTTTTGCTTTTTTTTTTTTTTACTATTAGAAGTTTTTTGTTGTTATTATTAAATGACATTACAATGCATATGTGCACATAAACCTCTTTTTGACATGTAGGACAGAGTTTTAAGATAGAGTCTCAGAAGTTAAATGATTAGGTTAACAGATATGAATACTTCTAAAAGTTTAAATTCATATTGTCAAATTGCTCCCCAAAGAGGACTGTATTAATGTACACGGCCACAGCAGGAGGTGAGCACTGTGACTTCACAGTGGTATCAGCTGCACTGGTTTGTATCTCACACACTCGTGCTAACTTTTTTCTTCTCCTGTCCTTTCTCCTTTCTTAATTGCCAGGGACACATGTGCTTTCCAGAGAGACAGAGACAGAGGAAAAAACACCCTCCAATGAGCATGGTCATGCCACAATTTCTCCACCTTGTTGGGATTGGGGATGCACACACACACACACACACACACACACACACACGTGGTTTTGCAAGCCACCAGGGCCAAGATTTGAACTGTAATTGGCCATGTGGGATCCAGCTCCCTTAACCACAGGCTATAGGCTAGCTCTTTTTCTTTTATTCATGATAGCTTGTGCACACACACATTGAATTAGAGCAGAGCACCCTCCACAGAGTCTGGGCATGCTGGGATCCCCTTCCTCTAGTCCTCCAGCCTGTCAGATCTTGGCCACACACACGTGCTGTCATGTTCAGGCTGCTCAGCCCAGGGATTCCAATAGTAGCAGCATTGTGGAATCCAGTGTCTCTTGAGTAGTGCATTATCCTTATGACACCCCTTACCCCACTTTTTGTTGCTAACTTAATAGGTAGAAAGTGAGCTTTTTTGTTGTTAGATTTTTGCCATAGGGTATGTGCACTTGCCGGAGAGAAAAAGAGAGAGGGAAAGAAAGAAATCAACTTCTGGGGGATGGCCATGCTGCAGTTCCTTCTCCTTCGTTCTCCTCTTGGGATTTTGGGCAAGCACGCACAGGAACCTGTTATGTTCTACAAGCCTCTGGTCCAGGATTTGAACCATGGAGGCAGTAATGTGGGATCTAGAGCCTTAACCACCATGCCACCTGCTGGCTCCAGTGATCTTGCTTTAAAAAAATAATAAGTAAGGGTTGTTTTTGGCCCAGCTGGTGGCATGGTGGTTAAGGTGACCGGGTCCCACATAATCAACTACATAGTTTGAATCTCAGACACAGTGGCTTTAGAAACACATCAGGCATGGAGCCAGCAGGTGACGTGGTACTTAAAGGTGCTGGACTCTCACAGGGCCAACCACAGTTCGATTCCTGGACCTGGCAGCCTGGTTTCTTGCTTTTCCTCTCTCACTCTCACTCTGTCCCTCTCTGGTCAAATTTAAATAAATAAATAGAGTCAAAATAAAATAAATCTTAAAAAAAAAATTGGCACTGGAAGGTGGTGTGGTGTTAAAGGTGCTGGATTCCCACATGGCCAACCGTGGTTCAAGTCCTGGACCTCGTGGCTTGCTTTCTTGCTTTCCCTTTCTCTCTCTGCCAGTCTCTTTCTGGTCAAATTAAAATAATAATAATAACAATAACAAATGGAATTAATTAAATAAATTTTTTTGAGAGGTTTTCACTATAGGGTGCGTGCGCTTGCCAGACAGACAGAGAGAGACATAGAGACAGAAAGCGAGAAATCACCCCTCAGGGGGGATGGTCACGCCGTAATTCCTTCTCCTCCATTCTCCTCTCGGGATCTTGGGCACGCACGCACACGCACCCAGCGTGAGTTTTAAGCCACCGGGTCCGGGACGCGAACTGTGGTCGACTATGTGGGAGTCCAGCAACATAGCCATTACGCTAACTGCTGGTTCCCAATAAATTTTTTTGAAAAGGTTTTTGCTATAGGACACCTGCACTCGCCAGAAAGACAGAAAGAGACAGAGACACAGAAAGCAAGAACTCACACCCCCAGGGAGAATGGCCATGCCATGACCTGTTCTCCTCTATTCTCCTCTCGGGATCTTGGGCACACATGCACACGTGCCTGGTGTGAGTTTAAGCCACCGGGTCAGAGACTCAAACCGCGGTAGACCACATGGGAGTCCAGTAACATAGCCATTATGCCAACTGCTGGTCCCATAAATATTTCTTAAAAACAAACAAACAAACAAGCATCAGGCATGTGTGTGTCATGCCCAAAATCCCAAGAGAATTATGGAGAAGGGACTGTGGTATGACCATCCCCCTGGGGGAACGCTTTTGCACTTTCTCACTCTTTCTCTCTCTGTTTCTCTCCAGTAAATGCACATGTCTGATGGGAAGTTTAAAAAAAATTATTGGGACCAGCAGTTAGCGTAATGGCTATGTCGCTGGACTCCCATGTAGTTGACTGTGGTTCGCGTCCAGGACCCGGTGGCTTAAAACTCACGCTGGGCATGTGTTCGTGTGCGCCCAAGATCCCGAGAGGAGAACGGAGGAGAAGGGATTGCAGGGTGGCCATCCCCCCTGGGGGGTGATTTCTCTCTGTTTCTCTGTGTCTCTCTGTCTGGCGAGCACACGCACCCTATAGCAAAAACCTATAAAATTTTAAAAAATTATTATTTTTTAAGACAGAGGGTGACTGTGTATGTGTGCGTGAGAGAGAGAAAAAAGAGAGGAAGAGAGCACACCCTGTGGCAGGGTTGGGCATGCCACAATTCTTTTTCCTCCACATATCCATCCTGCCAGGACCCTGAGCAAGTGTGTGTATGCCTGGTGTGTAACCCTCTGGGGCTGGGACTTGAACCCTGGTGAGCCACATGAGATCTAGCTTCCTTTGCACAGTGCTTAACCAGCGGGCCACATGGTTGGCCCTTGTTTTTTTATGTGAAGTTTATAATGAGGTTTATCATACATTCAGAAAAGTGAATGAGTCATAAGTGGATTTTCACAAAGCCAACACCCATGAGGAGCACTAATATCAAGAGACAGCATATGACCAGACCCTGAGAAGCCACTTCCCTGGTCTCTTCCCTCCCCTCCATCCCCCGGAATGGAATCACTATTCTGACTTCTCATACCATCGCTCAGATGTGGAAAGTGGTATTATCATTTTCATTTCCTGGATTACTAGAGAAGCTAACCATTTTTCTACGTCTTACCCAATGGTTTCTGTTTCCTCTTTTGTACATTTACTTTTTGAGATCTTTGTCCAGGAAATGGTTGATTCTTAAGCAATCTAATGTTGAGTTTGGCTAAAGTTGGAGTATAGTCAGCATGACATTGTTCAAAAATGGAGAAGTGTGTTGGACAAGTGTGTGTGTGTGTGTGTGGGGGGGGTGTGCGTCCATGATCTCTCGGTGACAGGACTCCTCTTATGCTTCTCTACTGCAAAGCAAGATGGCACCTCTCTAGGTCACACCTGGCACGGATAACTTTTTGGTAATAGAGTTGAGTCTTTTAAATAGACTCAGCTGCTCTTTCGGTGTCTATGAGAATTACAGAAATAGGTCACTGAACCTTTTTAAAAATAGAACCGACACATTTGAGGAAAGCATTTTTCTGCTGAGATAGCACACAGTACAAGATGAATTATCACTGGGGTAGATGAATTCAGATGTTTGACATTGAAATTCACATATATGTATGTTAATGTGTGTATTTATATATGAATTGTGCATGCGTATCTCGCCAGAGGGCACATATGCTCGCCAGACTGACAGAGAGCCAGAAAGAGAAAGGAGCCCCTGATGGAGTATGGTAGTGCCACAGTCCCTTCTCCGCCACTTCTCCATCCTGCGAGGATTTAGGCGTGCAGGCATATGTTTTCTAAGCTGCCGGGGCTGGGCTTTGAACAACTTAGCCCTGTGGGAGCTGACACCCTTAACTACAGGGCCCTGGGGCCAGCCCAATACATATTCTTTCTTTATTTTATTTTTAAAATTTCCCTAGATGGGGGCCAGCCGGTGGCTTGAAGATTAAGGTGCTGGACTCACATCGCTGACTGTGGTTCAAGTCCTAGACGTGGTGGCTTGCTTCCTCACTTTTCCTCACTCTCTCTGTCTCTCTCGAGTGCACGTGTCCTATAGCAAATTTTAAAATCATCATAATCATCATCATCATAAATAAAATCAAATCATTTCTTTTAAAAAATTTTTCTAGAGGGTATGTGTGCTTGACAGAGTGAGACAGAGACAGAGAGAGAGGAAGAAGTCACCTCCTAATGGGGCATGATCATATCACGAACCTGTCTCCTCTATTTCCCCATCCTGTGGGGCTTTGGGGCACACATGCACACATGCCCAGTGTGTTTTTCAAGCCATCAGGGCTGAGATTCAAACCACGTGATCAGTCATGTGGGATCCAGCTGCCTTAACCACCAGGCCATGGGGCCAGTTAATATACGGTCTTAACGTTAATGACTCACACGAAACACAGTGTCTTCCATAAGACCTCTAGACATCGTTACCTATACAGCCGACGTAAAACTTCCCACTTCTGTCATAATATGGGTTCTTCCATATCATCACCTGTGCTCAGTATTTGCTCCCTCACCAGAGCCAAGGTCTCCTATCACGCTAGATGTGCTTTCTCCCCTCTTTCGTTACTACACAGCCCACCAGCTCACCCTGGATGGCCACCCATCCCACCTAACAGACTAGGACAAGGTTATTTCACCACCTAGGAGCAGCTGCATTCCAGCTCTTCCAAGGTCTCGATTAATTTCTGGCAAGCCAGCCCCAGCAGCCTTTGCCCTCAGCTCCCCAAAAACTCTCTGGGGCCCAGGTCTGCTCTGCATGGGTCCTTTTCAGCCAGCTCCTGAGCCATCTTCTCTCTTGCTCCAGCTCCTCCCCACACCCCACCGTAACTGCAGTCTTCAGAAGCACAAGAGCCTTGCATCCTCTCAGGGGATTCCCAAGGAACTGCCTACACCTCCATACTTGGGCTCCAGTACTGAGATGAGCGAGTCTGCTGGCTGGGAAAGCAGAGCCTCAGGATGCTGTGGGAGGACACTTGGATTCAGCCTCAAGAATGGTAGAAGACACACAGGGACTTGGCTGTCCCGGGAATGGGAGGTGAATGGGAGCAGAGCTGGGGTGGGGCAGCCTGTGTTTTAGGCAGGGCTGGCAGTGGGGAGAAAGGTACAGGGCTGTTGCTTTATAGGTATAAAGAGACAGGGCTGCTACTACCCAGGTGCAGAAAGGTGCAGGGCTGTCCCTACCCAAGTACAGAGGTGTATAGGGTCATTACTAGCCAGGTAGCCAAGCAATGGCCTTGGGAAGAAGGGGAATAGGTAGGGATGGGGGCGAGGGGACAGGTGCAAGACATCCTTCAGAAGTAGAACATGCCTGGGACCAGCAGTTAGCATAATGGCTGTGTCGCTGGACTCCCATGTAGTCGACCACGGTTTGAGTCCCCGATCCGGTGGCTTAAACTCATGCTGGGCATGTGTGCATGCGTGCCCAAGATCCCGAGAGGAGAATGAAGGAGAAGGGATTGTGGCCTGGCCATCCCCCCTGGGGGGTGGTTTCTCACTCTTTATCTCTCTTTCTTTCTGTCTGTCTGGCAAGCGCACATATCCTATAGCAAAAACCTCTCCAAAAAAAAAAAAATAAATAAATAAGTAGAGCACGCCTGATGACTTGATGACTTAAACGATGGCACTGAAGAATAAGCAAGAGTCGAAGATGCTGATGTGGCACTTTTTTCTTTCTTTCTTTTTTAAGAATTATTTTATTTAAATTAATTAATTTATTTATTTTCAATTTGACCAGAGTGAGAGAGAAGGAGAGGAAAAGTGAGAAAGCAAGCTGCCAGGTCCAGGATTCGAACCATGGTTGGCCGTGTGGGAGTCCAGTGGCCCTACCCACTACGCCACCTGCAGGCCCTGCTGATGTGGCACTTTCTAATGAGAACATGGTTCCTTTTACACTGCACACATCCCTTCCATCAGTCTGTGTTGAGCACTCACTTTGCATCAGATACTGTTGTAGGTCTGTGGTTAACATCTCAGTTACTGCCCAAAGGGTGCTCTCATTCATTTGGGCGGTGGGGTGGGATGGGGTGGGGGAACAAGCATTGTGGACAAGAAACAAATAAGCAAATAATAAGACTACTCCCAGGTGATAAATTCTCTTGAGAAGTCATTCAGGCTGGGGGCATTGCCTGATCCCAGAGTTCTTTTCTCAAGAAATGATGCTGGAGCTAAAACCGGAATGATAAGAAAGATTCTGTCAGGGGAAGAGCCTGGCCAAGAACATTCTAGGCAAATAAAAGAACCTTTGCAAAAGGCCCCAAGGTAGGACAACTTTGGCATGGAGAAAAGACCACTGTGGCAAAACAGGAGGAGTTCTTCAAGACTAACTTATGTTCTGACCTATTTGCTGGGCTGCCATGAGAGCCAAACTAACTTAGAGTTTCAGTTTTGGTTTTTAGACACGGCTGGCTCTTCTCACAACTCCCCTTTCTCTCTAGACTGGCTATAGCAAGAAGTGCGACTAGTGGCCGTAAGAATTCATCTGGGGCCTGGGAAAGGACCAGTTCAATTCTTTCAGAAACTGAAGGGGGACAGGGCTCTGGAGCTGGTCTGACTCCTTATTTCAAAACTGTGGTTTTTAACCACATTTGAGAGAAGAACTTTGTTAGCAATCTCATGCAGGCCATGGATGACGCTCACCTACGTAATTCTGCACATAACCTCAGGGGCCTGGTGAACCTAGGAAAGCTCATCTCCTAGGGTTTCTACTTGAGCAGTCCTCTTCAAGCTAGTCCATTATCTCATTAAGACTGTGTCCTCAGTCTCTCGTTAAGAGAAGATACATGGAAAAGCCAACTTACAAAAAGCAAATCAACCTATAAATGCAAGTTCTTATAACATGCCATCTTTCAATGAGATGTACCCGGATATGACAAACTGTAGCCATGAAGTAGTAAGAACGCACTTGCAAAGTGCTTTGTACTTGGCAGGGCATATATTTTATCCCATTGACATCCTAAGCACGTGGGCAGGGAAGGCATTGTTCTCCCACTTTACGAACAAACTGAGGAATAGAAGGCTAAGCAGCATGTACCCAACAACAGGGCCAGTGGACACTAGAATCAGAACCAAGGTGTGTTCACACCCAGGCCTAGGCTGGCTGAAACGCAAATGTCAGGGCAGTGCCATTTTGCTTCCCTGTGGCTTCACTCCTCCATCGCCTTACCCCAGGGCCTGGAGAAGTTGCAAAGGCAACCTTGCCCCTGCCCTCCCCCCCGCGCGCACACACACACACACACACACACACACACACACACACACACACTTGGTCCACATCAGCCTCTGAGTGGAAAATAGAAACACGGAGGAAATGCTGTTTTCTAAGACAGGAGGGAAAGCCCAGAGCCTGCCCCTGGACCCAGAAGCCAAGGTTGTGTCAATGAAGCGAAGCTTCTTACTAGGACTTCCTCTTGGCCAATTACTCCCAACTGGTCATTTCCTTTTTCTTTTGAGGACTCACAGCATTTCCTCCTCCAGCAGAAATAAACCTGGGGGGCGCCACCTAGTGGCCCAGACCAGAAGGACCGTCACTCATCTCCCCCGCCACCCTTCTACCCAGGCTCCATGTAACCTACCTTGCTGATTACAAAACTGGACCCTACCACCCATATCATCCACCTGGGCGAACTCCAAGTGGGTCAGTAATCGAAATGTAAAAAATTAAACCACACAAATGTTAGAAGAAATCTAGGTGATTTATTTATATCTTGGTGTAGATAAAGTCTTTCTATGATTCACAGCCCAGGTGTGAACTAAGAGCTGCTCTGGGTACCCGTTCCACCAGCTGAGAGAGGTGATGTGGGTAGCTTCCTTTTACCCTCATGTGACGTCTGCCTTTCCCAGTAACAGCTAAGTGTCTGTCCCCAAACCGGGCTCCTTGGCTTAGGGGAGGGTTGTGGAACTCCAGGGAGGGAAAGAAATAAGAAAACCATCCATCTGGCTGGTCTCACTATGATTGAGGTCTCACTGCTGTGCCTCAGAAAACGGAGACACTTGAGATATCAAAGGACATGGAAGCCCAGCTGAAGCCCAGCCCAAATCCCAAATAAATGCTTTCTAATAAAAAAAGAAAATATCCAGATGCAATATAAGAAAATATTAATAAATTCAACAATATTCAAAAGCACTTTCTGCATGGCAAAAAAAAATCCCCAAAAACCAAAAACCAAACCTAGCACACTGTGAGATTGATTCCATTCGCAGGTTAATCTTTAATAGTAGGACTATAAGGAATATTTAACTACTGAGGGGAGAATGGAGGAGAAGGGATTACGGCCTGACCATCTCCCCTGGGGGGGGGGGAATTTCTTGCTTTCTGTCTTTCTATCTCTATAGTGAGCACACATACCCTACAGCAAAAATCTCTCTCTCTAAAAAACTCTCTCTCTCTCTTTATATATATATATAGATGAACAGACAGTTCACACACACATGTATAGGATCTGATGTTTGGTTTAGAAAATACAGTCGGTGGGACTGTAGTGGTGTAATGGTTACATCCCTGGACTCCCACGTATTCTACCGCAGTTCCAGTTTCAGACCCTGCAGTTTAAAACTCATACCGGGTGTGTGTGCGTGCATGCCCAAAAACCCAAGAGGAGATTAGAGGAGAAGGGATTGTAGTGTGGCCCTTCTAGGGGGTGATGTCTCGCTTTCTATCTCTCTGTCTTGCTCTGTCTCTCTGACGAGTGCATGCACCCTATAGCAAAAACCTCTTTAAAACAAACAAACAAACAAACAAAAAAACCTGTTTCACTGGTAAGTAAATAGAAGGAAGCTATAGACCCTAACTTTTTCCTGTGACCCTTTTCCTGCCTGCTCCCAGAAGGATTAGAGGAAGCCAGGATGCGGGGTCAGGCCTAGCAATGGGGCCTACCTCTTAGAAGGGAGGTGCTGATGGCAAGGAGTGAAGTTCATCTGTCACCTATTGTCACCATCTCCTTATCCAGCCTCTGTCCCCAAGAACCTAACTGCCACCATCCCACCACACAACACACTCAAAACTGCAGGGGCTCCTATTCTCTAAGCCACATATTTCTGTAATGCATTCATTTTCCTTTTGCCACAAGTGTAAATTACTTTTTCTTTCTTTCTTTTTTTTGGGGGGTGGGGGGAGAGGTTTTTGCTATAGGGCACGTGCGCTCACCAGACAGAGAGAGACAGAGAGACAGAAAGCAAGACATCACCCCCCAGGGGGATGGCCACGCCGCAATCCCTTCTCCTCCATTCTCCTCTCGGGATCTTGGGCACGCACGCACACACACGCCTGGCGTGAATTTTAAGCCACTGGGTCCAGGACGCGAACCGCGGTTGACTACATGGGAGTCCAGCGACATAGCCATTACGCTAACTGCTGGTCCCAAGTGTAAATTACTTTTGTAATCAGAAAAAAGAAAACCCAAAAGGAGAGAACCTCCAAACACCCACTTCCCACACCCATCTAGATTTATCTTCCTAAAGAGATTTATTGACTTCCTGCTACACTGTCCCCCTATAATCCCTGCCATCTTGAGTCTCCTCTGCTCCCTCCCCATTTCTGGGTTGTCAGAAAGTCAGAGTGAGAAGGAGGGGGCGTCCCACTGGCCTCAAACCTTTGCTGGGGGAAGCGGAGGGCCCTGCCCACACCAGCCTTGGGCTGAAAACCTCTAGTTCCCAGTCCCTGCGGGCACTTCAGGCCCCATGGCTGGGACCATGACAAGGCAGCGGGCCCCCTCCTTGTCTGGGCCTCGGGCCCCCAGTGGGTGTGCGCAGGCAGAAGGAAGCCTCTTGCCTCATTCCAAATCATTTTTCTAAGAACAAAAACTATGTACAAATGAATATTTCCATCTTTATTTCAAATTCTAGGTTTCAACTGCAATATTAATGCTACTCCACAGTGTAATTTACTTGTAATAATATATCATTATTTCTATTTTACAGTTCTCTTCTTAAAGTAGTAAAGCAAATGTTTAAAACAGCACAAATCCGCAGCCCCACAATTCTCCATTCAGGCTCAGAATTTGTGCTCTCCTTTTCAGAATTGCATATAATTGAAAACAATGAAAACCCCCGATGTGCTAAATGCTCTAGTCATTAAAGCATTTTTTTACTTTGGAATAAAAGACCGTTCTTGTGGTTGTGGTTATTACTTATTTATTTATTTTTAGAAACCCCAAACATGCTGGCTTCCTGTTCCCAGACTGACATCTGCTGGGGATGTGGGGCCGACCAGCTTTCCCCGGTAGGCCCGCAGCCGGCTGCCACTCCCCGCGCCATAGGGGGTGGGGGGGGGCAGAGGACAACCCAGGAGTTAGGGCCAAACCAGTCAGGCCTGTGTGCTGGCCCAGATCCAGGTCCAGGTTCAGCAACCAATCCCCAAGTTTTCTCCCCCTTGCAGCTGAGCTAACGACCCAGACTGGCAGTGGCACGGCACAGGGTCCCGGATTTGGTGGCTCAGGAAGGGACTAATGGCTAGCTGAGAGCTGCTTGGGTACAAAAGCGGGCTCAGGATGGGTGTGCTGTGTGGGCTGTCGCTCAGATGCAGCCAGGTTTGCGGACTGAGAGAGGCCAGCCCTACTTCCTTGCACTCTGGAGGGCGGCTCCATGCGCATCTTTCGCATGGAGGGACCTTCATCTCTGGTAGAACAGCTGGGTGCTTAGGCAGCCCTGGAGGTACTCAGGAGGTTCCCTCCACCACACAGGTCCCAGTCCCACTGTCTTCACGCTGAACGACGAGGAGCCAAGCTTCCCTTCGTCCTAGAACGTGGACGCTCTGCCTATGCCCGAAGTATAGGAAGCCTGGGTCTCTCGCTCCTCCACTCTCCCCCTCCCCAGACATTTAAACCTCGGAGGGAATAGTTGGGTGGGGACATGAGGTCGGGTAGTGAAGGGCTCCTATTCTCTCTCCTGGAAATGTCCTCCAGCTCTAGGTCCCTATTAATCTCTGGGAAAGGATGGCATTCAGACCTCTGAGTCTCTGGCACTGAGTTCTGGGCACATACTCCGTCCAGTCCCTTGTGGGACATTTTGGTGAGATGCCTTTGGCCTGCTCAAGGTCAACATCCTGCCCCAGCCAGCCCCAGCACCCTTTCCAACACACGCACTCAGGAGGCCTGGAATCCTGCGGCTCTGAACCCCCGGTCCCTCCGGGTCTGTCCCCTTCTCTGCAGTCATCCTGCCAGACCGCCACACTTTCTCTTCACCTTTCCAATCTCTGCCCTCAGGCCAGACTGCTCACCCTACCCTACCCCCACCCCCAGCACCCCAAACAATATTCTAAAAGCATCCCCCAAACCCAGGTAAACACCTCTAAGGAAATCTCGTTGCCACAGAAAAAGCCCAATCCCTTGGCCTGGTGTCTAGAGAGAGCATGGCCTAGCCCTGCCCAGTCAGAGTTTCTTAAAGCCAGGGAGCCTGCCTTGGTGCCCAGGAAGACCATCGACAAATTTAAGGTGGGATGAAGAAGAGCCATTAAGGATGGAATCACTCAGTGAGAAAGTGATTCTTTGATGGAGAGTTGACGGTGGTTTTTTTGTTTATTTGTTTTTCGTCTTTTTAATAAACCTAATGTTAGAATAGCATTATATTTATGGGGAAGCTCAAGAACATCTCAGAACTCCTGTATTCCCCTCACCCAGTTTCCCCTTGGTTAACGTTGCTGTGGAGGCCTCGGGCACCGCCCTGACACCCGAGAGTCCTCCATTCACAAGGCGGCACCTCTGCAGCCAGCTGGGGACGGGAGCTGGACTCCGATCACATCATTTGTCTGCAATAAGTGCATTTCTGTTACCTTCCAGTTTCAGCAAATGATTCTACTCGTCCACATTCTAAAATGCAAAAGTCCCTGAAAAGTGAGTGGTTTTTTTGGTAAGTTTGGAGCCCAAGCTCATTTAAGACAAGCTATATATAGTCTTCATCCTACTTGGTGTAAATATTCATACATTTCTCTGAGAAACACTCATTGATTCTTTCGCCCTCTGGGGGTGTAAACTAATGTGGAGTATATGCACTGTATCACTTTTCTAAATCAGAAAAACATTTGAATTCCAAAACACATCTGGCACTGTGAGCTTTCCATTTACGATTGTGATATAATCTAAGTACAAGAGCAAGCTATTTAAAGAAAAACAGTATGTTCTAAGTACAGATGACCTCTATTTTTAAATTTCTCTTTCACTGTTTTATTTTTTTAATAAGACCAGGTCTCGCCACGTCATGATCTTCCTGCCTCAGACTGCCAGCTGGGACAATGGCACACACTGCCGCGTCCAGCTCTGTTTTTCACCCAGACCAGCTTCAGGCTCTGATGCTCCTGCCTCAGGCTCCCCAGTTGCTGGGATTATGGGGGCATGCCACTTTTCCTGACCTTTAGGTTAGACCAGGAATGGAAACCAGGCCTCCCATGTGGTCCCGGCCTACAGAGAGCACAATGCCTTAGCAGCATGTGCTACCATAACTGAACCTCTCCTTCACTTTTTTTACCCTTCATATAAACACAAAAACAATGAGCACCTAAAACAAAACAAGGAACTGCCTTGCCTTGGGAATCTAGACCAAATGCCTCAGCTGGTATTCATTGGCGCCCTCGCTTCTCCAGCCCCGGCCAACACATCATGCGTGGTCATGCCTTCAGGCCTCTCCACAGTTTCTTCTCCCACCTTGAAATGCTTTTCGCTACTTCTTCCCCTGACAAATGCCTGGTCCTTCTTTCAAACTCAGTTCGGATGCCACCTCCGGCAGGGAGTTTTTTCTGGTTGCATCTAGTCTTGATTAGGTTGTTGCTCTGTATCCTATATTCTGCACACATTACAGTGGGTGAGGAAAGGGTTTGACCCCTCACTCTGCCCCTTTTTAGGTGGGTGAATTGGGTCACCTAATTATGGTCCCAGAGTTCGATTATCAGGAATAGTAACAGTAGCTGTTTTTAATTGAATTCATGCACTAGCTAAGTGTTTTGCATATGTAAATTCACTTAATCCTCACAACCCTAGGAAACAGCTGCATCTTCACTTAATAGATGTGGAAACTGAGGCCTAGGGAGTGTAATTCCCTTTCCAAAGGTCACAGTACAGAGGGACAGCCAGGATTTCTGTCCCCATCCCTCCTGCTCCTCAACGCAGGGCAGCCAGGATCCACCCCACGGGTTAGCAGAATGAAAGAACCCAGGCGAGTGTGGCGCCTGCTCCTGCCCACACCTGCACCCAGCACCCCTGACTCCAGACTCTGCTCGCATTTTCTTTATTTGCTTCTGAGGACAGCTCAGCGGGGACCTGCGGCCCTGTTGGGGCTGCTCCTCTGCTTTTTCGTTTCCTCAATGGAATCTTCTCGCCTGGCCCTCCCCGGTGGGGCCTGCCCACAGCACTTGAAACTGTAATCAGTATTTACAACGTCAGCCTCTCCCTCTGAGCTCAGGAGAAAGAAATGTAGCTGACTCACATTTGTCTTTCATCTACACCCTGAGCCAAAAGGGCTTGGTAAACATGAGAAGTGATGAAATAAGTGTGTGGAGAAATGGATGAATGGATGGATGGATGGATGGATGGATGGACCAACAAGAAATAGACACATTTTGTTTTTAGAATTTCTAGCACATTTAACATACCATGGCTAAAGATGAGTGAAAAATAACATTATCCAGATAACTCTCTCTTCTACCAGATGTTCAGAGACTGAAGAAAAAGGAATGAGAGGAAACAGCGCCCGCACTGCATTACACTGTGTCTGCGTTTCTTGTGAAATAACGTGGTAGTGACATTCAACCCTTATGATCCTCACTTGGGATGGGGCCTGGGAAAGGAGTAATTGGCACTCATGATAAAATTAAAACCTATTAGCTGGCACTGGCTACGATGGGCATTGGAGGCTGGATGGTGGCCGAGTGGTAAAACGTGATGTTCTGTGAGGCTCACCCACACGGAAAGGTTCTGGGTTGATATCCAGAGCCCCACCCCACCCCACTCCCCCAAGTATGCTGGGCATGCACGAGCCCAGAATCCAGGACCCCATTGGGATGTGCTCTCTCTCTGTCAGTCTCTCTCTCTGTCTTACAAAAAATTGGACAGCGTAGTTACATTTATAAGCAAATCTGAGAAAGAGCCTAAATGGCAGCAAACAGCTGCAGCGTGTGAGCAGCACTGAAAGGTGCCAGGCCGCACGAGGCTGGGTGTGATGACGGCCACACTTCCGCACTGGGAAGTAGCTCCTTATGGGAAAATGACATGATGGCCAAGTACGATCCAAGATGACAGTCTGCATTTCGATGATCGCAAAAGTATGAACTGTCACTGACATTCAGGTTACTAGATTGCGATTGTGTTTTTTCTTCTTTTAAATTTGGCAGTAGAAGGATAACATATTCATTAGTGAATACAGGTTTTAAAGGAAAAATGTCTAATTATGAGATAAGAAGAAATGATTGTGCTAGAGTATAAACCAGCCCTAGAGCTCGGATATGGAGCCTTAGGCACCACTACTTAATGTGTAAGTTATTTATCTCCTCACCTACAATTAGCATTTAGTAATTTGTTGATTTTATCAAGCCCTAGGATCTGTCATGATAGTTGCCATTAATGTTGTCACCAAAGGCTACACTATGTGAAGAAACAATTTAGAAATGACTTGCCTATGGCAAGCCCATTTAATTGGTTTTGAATTTATTTTAGTCTGGTGGAGGTTTCGCATTTTGATCACACTTCTAAATCAATGCTTTACTTTTCCAAGGGATTTTATGATGCTCTCAGAGCCTCATACTACCACAGCAGGGATCAGAAAGCACTTCTGCAACATTTCTGTTGTGGGAACACAAGCGCAAAGAGGCAGAGAAAGAGGCAACCTTGTAGGAAAGTTTCCAGAAAGTCACCAGGAACAGCAACCTCTCCACGAGCCCCCTAGGACTCAAGTTACTTCAAGCCAACCGAGATCTCAAGCCTGCCCCCACCTCCACCCCCAAGGGCAGATAGAGGCTGCAGATGGTGGTGCTTCCCAAGCGCCCCACTGTCTGACAGCAGACTGTGGGCCCCTGGCCATCCTGGGCCCCTCCTAGCAGGTCTCTGGATAGGCCACAGGAGAAGAGAAGCCACTGGCAAAGTTTCCCTGGTCTGTGCTCCGCAAAACTGGTCGAAGGCCAAACGGGTGTGATGGAGTGGAAGGTGTTGAGATAGGAGCTGCTTCACCCATCTCTCCTAATTTCCATACCTTTCTTCTCCATGTAAACAGATGGAGGGGACAGTGTTCATTTCCTTAGGACTGAAAGCAAAACAAACAGGGCCAGGTCATGGCTTAGCAGTTACTCAACTGGATCCACGTGGGAAAGGTCCTGGGTCTGCATGCCAGGACCTGGTGGTGTGGGCTGGCTGAGGCTGGGGGTGGATCTCTGAGCAAGGACTCCGTTGGGGATACCTCTCTCTCTCTCTCCTTCTCTCTCATGAAATTAATAAGTAAACAAACAAACAAAAATAACCCAGGGCCAGCTGGCATCATGGTAATTAAGGTGGTTGGATTCCACATGCCAACTACACGGTTCGAGTCCTGAACGGATGGCTTGAAAAACAAGTCAGGCGCATGTGTGCATGCTCGAAATCCCAAGAGGAGAATGGAGATGAAGGGATTAGCTGTGGCCATACCCCTTGGAAGTGGTTTCTTGGTTACCCTCTCTTTTTCTCTCTTAGGTGAGCATACGTTTTGCCAGCCCTGTAAGCAAAACTAAATAGTATTAATAACCCAGCATTTCTGGCTTTCACTATTCAAAAGTGAAGTGCTCAGGAGAATTCACTTGATTCTCAGGCAAAGACAGGTGAATGGAGAAGAATTTACCCCAGCCAGGAAGTGGGTTTTGAGGAGGGGAAAGAATTAAGGGGAAGAGAGAAAGAGAGTGAGTAGAGATGGGGAGGAAAAGCAGAACGGAATAGGGCATAGGAGGCAGAACCCGGATGAGAAGAATGAGGGAAGAGACAGGAAAGGAGAGAGCCAGTCTGTGACTCCACAGAGCCTCGGCCCCAACCTCCAAGTAAAGCACCAGGGAGGTGGCAGAGAGAGAATGGCAAGGTTAGCTAGAAACAGGGCTGGCAATTTAACCACTTTCAAGAGTTAGGCGGAATTGGTAAATCAAGCCTGAGAGGCAACAGGACGAGACGTTGGAGCTGGAAAGAGGGCATCCTGTTAGAAAGACAAGGATTCCTTTACCTTGAGAGTCTCAGTCCTCAGCAAGTCCTCAGACCCAGCAAGGCCCGTAGACAGCGATCGGGGTGTCTGAGCAGTTCCTGGGTGGACCAATGAATGACAACCAGAACAGTATCCTGGAACTTTGGTACAAGCTGGGGTGGGGTGGGTTAGAGAATTCCAGGAAAGAGGAAGGTTATGAGTTTTTTCTCTCACTAATTTAGAGGAATGTGACTCAGAATCAGAAGTTAAATACCTTCTTGTACACTTGAGTCTGTGGACTAAGAATTATACCCGTGAGATATGTTAGGAAAATGCTTATTTCACAAAGTTAAATTAAAACAAAGTTTCATGCTAGAACTTCGCAGAATTTTTTTTTTTTAGTAACTTTCGCCAGAAAGTGCATGTGCTAGCCTGAGAAAGACTGAGGGGTGGAGGAGGATGATCAACCCCTTTCCCCCCATGAAGGATAGTCACACCACAATCCCTTCTCCTCCATGTCTTCAGGGATTTGGGATATGCACATACACACAACAAGAGTGTTTTTCAGGGCGCAGGGTCTGGGATTCAACTGCAGAGTTGGTCACGTGGGATCCAGCTACCTTAACCATAGCCACTGGCTGACCTCTCAGAAATTTTAATATGCTAAAATACCATTTTGGATCTCAGAGAAGAGGATTCAATGGATTGCCTGTGTGTTGATCAATGATTAATAACCAGCACAGAGATTAAGGCAGAGATTACAACTCCTGACTCGTGGCATGGCTAATTTTCATGCTGTAAATACTCTGAAGGGCCGCTCCAGCTCCAGAGTTCCTGTTGTTCTACAATTAATTCCCTGATCCCAACTCTAGCTCTTTCACGTCGCAACATGTGGCGATCCAGAGGGCTCTCCACAGTAAGCTTCTTGCATGCAAATGTGTTTTGGAGATGACTCCCAAATCACTCGACCTGCGACTTGTCCTGTTAGCACTGTGCTACCAGTATAATTAAGAGAATCAGCTACAGATGGGCTCTGTGGCCTGGTGGTTAAGGCAGTCACATTCTACATGGGTGACTGTGAGGCTCAAGTCTAAGACAGGTGGCTTGAGAAACACTCCAGGCCTGTGTGCCCAAAATCCCAAAAGGAGGGAGAGATGGAGGAGAAGGAATTACAGTGTGATTATGCCCATGAGAGGTGTTTTCTCCTCTCTCTCTGTTTCTCTGTCTCTCTCTGGTGCGTGCACGTGCCCTCTAGAAAAAAAAATCACCTTCCTGATTCATTACAATATTTCTACAACTTTTGTTGTTGTTGTTGTAGGGCATGTACGCTTGCTGGAGAGGGGGTGAAAAATTACCCCTCTGGGGGATTGCCACACTACAATCCCTTCTCTTCCATTCTTGTCTTGGGATTTGGGGGCACATACACACATGCGACCAGAATGTTTTTCAAGCTTCCAGGTCTGAGACTTGAACTGCTCAGTTGGCTGTGGAATCCAACAGCCTTAACCTCCACACCATCTGCTGACCCTCATAGTTGGGTTCTTTTCAGTGAATATCCCTATGCCAGGATCTATGATCTAAAAGGGATAACATAAAGACTAAAGAAAAGCCAGCTTCTAAGATGGCTTCGATGACTCCTATTCCCTGATATTCATGCCCCTGTGGAGGGGCTGATCCATGTAACCAACAGGAAATCTTGGAAATGGCAGTGTGTGACTTCTGAGCTAGGTCATAAATCGTGATGGCTTTTCCTTCCCTTTCTTGGATCACTCACTCTGGCAGTCAGCTGCCACATCCTGAGGACGAGTAGGTCTGTGGAGCAGCTGGAGGGATCCTCATGGAGGAAATGAAGTATCAGTTGCAGCCAGGAGAGTGAGCTACCCCGGAGGCAGAGACTCCAGCTCCAGTCAAGCCCCTCCCTGCCTGCAGCACAGCAGGGCTGCTCCCACAATGCTAGTCTTAGAAACTGTGCTAGAGGGCCAGCCCATGTCATCATGGGTAAAGTGGCTGGACCCCACATGGCTGATCGAACAGTTTCAGTTGCGGACCTGGTGGCTTAGAAAACATGGCAGGGGCATGTGCATGTGCACCCAGAATCCCCAAAGGAGGGAAAGATGGAAAAGGGATTGCAATGTGACCATGCCCTGTAGGGGGGTGACCTCTCTTTCTCTCTCTCTCTCTTTCTCCTATGAGTGCATTCACCCTCTGGCAAAAAAAAAAAAAAAAAAAAGGAAGGGCCAGCTATAGCGTGGAGGTTGAGGTGGCTGGATCCCATGTGGCTGACTGTGCAGTTTAAGTCTTAAACCCATGGGCTTGAAAGGCTGGGTGCATGTACATACATGCCTAAAATCTTGAGAGGAGAGTGGAGGAGAAGGCATTGCAGAGTGGCCACACCCGCCCCCCTGGGGGAGTGATTTCTCACTTTCCGTTTCTCATTTACTCTCTCTCTGGCAAGTGCCTTGTAGCCTAAAGTGAAAACAAAACAAAACAAAAACAACAACAACAAAAACCCACACACACACAAAACAAAACAAAACAAACAAAACACCAACAAAAAAACCCACCACTATGTTAGAAATATCATTTGAGGCGCCAACAGGTGGCATGGTGGTGGTTAAAGGCACTGGCCTCCCACATGGCTTGCCATGGTTTGAGTCCTGGACCTGGTGGCTTGTTTTCGTACTCTATCTCTCTCTCCTCTCTCCTTTCTCTCTGGTAAGCATATGTGTCCTATAATAAATTGAAAAATAAATAAATTGAATTTCAGAAAATTAAGAAATGTTATTTGAAAGTCTTAAATTTGGGGGTAACTTGTTATCCAGTACTAAGTAACTAATACAATACCTAATCTATCAGAGCTTTATAACTTCACAGAAGAGAAAAGATGGATATGAACATATAAAATATGGGAACTAAACCACTATGTGTTTTAACACTGCCTGTGGAAAGCTCTCAGATATAGGAAGTGAGAGGAGGTTGTACAATTGAAAAACAAGGACCTCTCTTGGATAGGAAGCTTTCAGGAGGTTAATTTTGGAAGAAACAATGTTCAAAGAAAGGCTAGACAATATCTTGGGTTCTATCTTTCTGGAGAAACCAAATTCTTGAAAAGTTTGAGAAAATATTTAATTTGAAAAATATGAAATTCAGTAATATATCTTTAGAAAAGTAACTGTCAATGTGTTTTTAGTAATATAGTTCAGTCTTATAAAGAGTATAATTGGGACCAGCAGTTAGCATAGTGGCTATGCTGCTGGACTCTCATGTAGTTGACCACGGTTCACATCCCGGAACCAGCGGCTTAAACTCACGCTGGGCGCATGTGCGTGCATGTCCAAGATCCCAAGAGGAGAATGGAGGAGAAGGGATTGTGGCGTGGCCATCCCCCCTGGGGGGTGATTTCTCGCTTTGTCTCTCTGTCTGTCTCTGTCTGGCGAGCACACGCACCCAATAGCAAAAACCTCTCCAAAAATAAAAAATAAAAAAGAGTATAATTTATCAGTACACACAGTGATCCACCAGTCTGCTGCCTACCACTATGTATTCCAGGCTGAGAAATAACAGGATATCTATTTATTTTAGATTGTTTTAATTAAGAAATAAAGAGATTCAGCTCTTTATTTATTTTATTTTATTTTATTTTTTAATTGCCAGAGTATGTGTGCACTCACCAGAGACAGACAGAAAGACAGAAAGGGAGAAATCATCCCCCAGTGGGTTGGGTCATGCCTCAATCCCTTCTTCTCCATGTCTTCATCTTGTCAAGATTTGGGGCATGTACACAAAGGTGTCCAGCATGTTTCGCAGGCCACCAAGGCCCGGATTCACATTGTGGTCAACCAGGAGAGCTCTGGCTCCCTTACATACTAGGCTATGGGGCTGGCCCAAAGATCCAGCTCTTTGCTTGGATTCCATGCTGAGGAATTGGATATTAGCCGAGATAAAGAGGATGGTTTCTGTTTAGTTTAGAGAAATAAACAACATACAAAAGCCCCACAATCAACCAGAGAAAATTAGCACCTCTTTCTAGTCCTTACTGTTTTTCATTTTGCTTAGCTTTGCTTTTTAAGGAAGTTTAAACCCAGAGTAGAAGTCACGATGGTATGGAAATGCTTGCTGGCAAAGCATCCTGGTATCTCTTCATTTTGTCTGGTTTTTACTTATGACATGGGGAACTTTGTTTAAATCAAACAGAAAATCAAAGCATGTAAATAAACAGTTTGAAGAAAAAGTGCTTTAAAAATAAAGTACACATAGGGCCAGCCAGTGGTGTGGTGGTTAAAGCACTGGATCCCACATGGCCAACTGTGTGGTTTGAGTCCTGGACCTAGTAACTTGAAAACATGAGAGGTGCGTGTACATGTGTACCCAGAATTTTGAGGGGACTGTGAAGTAGAAGAGAATTTGACATGGCTAACCCCTCGGGGGGCGGGGTGCTTTCTCTTTCTCTTTCTCTCCAGTGAACATACAGGCCATATAGTAAACTATAAATAAATAAATAAAAATAAAGTACATATATGAATATATTTTAAAAAGCAAGTCAACTTCACCAATAATTAAAGAAATGCAAGCTAAACTACAAGAAGGTTTTTCTTTTCTTTTCTTTCCTTTTTTTTTTTTTTGAGAGTTTTTTTGTTATAGAGTGCATGTGCTAGCCAGAGCGATAGAGAGACAGAAAGTGAGAAATCCCCCATTAGGAAGGATAGCTATGCCACAATCCCTTCTCCTCCATTCTCCTCTCAGGGTTCTCTTCCATTCTCCTCTTGCCTGCTGAGAGTTTTAAGCTGCTGGATCCAGGACTCGAACTGCAGTTGACTACGTGGGAATCCAGTGATGTAAATATTATGCCATTTGCTGGCTCCATATTTTTTTTTTTTAGATTTATTGATTTTATTATTTCATGGGCAAAAAAAAAAAAAAAAAAAAAACCAGCAACAGGATCTTCAGCTTTATATTTCAGTCACGATCTGCCCCATGGATCTGTGTGTCATGCCCACTGTGTTCAGAAATGTCTTTGGACTTGAACCTGGAACTTTCCTATGTGAGTCAGCCTCACAGAGCATTGCGTTATCGTTGTGCTACTGAGTTTTTGAAAACCTACAAGATTGGTAAAAACTAAAAAATTTTTTAAAAAAATAAAAAATGCTTAGTAGTTGGGAGTAAGGGAATAATCGGGCTTATTGTAGGCTAGTGGTGAGAATGCAAATTGGTAAAACCATTTTAGAGAGCAATGTGACAACAACCAGGAAGATGCTAAATGCATCTTTGATCCAGCAATTCCATCCCTGAGAACTTATCCTACATGTGAATGTATAAGTACAGGCTCAATGGTATTCACTGCAGCCTTGTCAGAAATAGCAGAAACGTGGGAACCAGCAGTTCGCGTAATGGCTATGTCGCTGGATTCCCACGTAGTCGACCGCGGTTCGCCTCCCGGACCCAGTGGCTTAGAACTCACGCTGGGCGCGTGTGCGTGCGTGCCCAAGATCCCGAGAGGAGAATGGAGGAGAAGGGATTGTGGCGTGACCATCCCCCCTGGGGGGTGATTTCTCTCTTTCTGTCTCTATGTCTCTCTCTGTCTGGCGAGTGCACGTGCCCTATAGCAAAAACCTCTCAAAAAAAAAAAAAAAGAAATAGCAGAAATGTCAGAAATCTCAGTGTACACAACGGAGGGCTGGCTAAGTAAACACACAAATGATAACAAAACTGGTTCTTGTCTTATGATGGTACAACCATAAACAGACACCATCCAAACATCAAAAACCTCAGGGGTAGATCCCAATGTAATGATACAAAGTATAATCATAAAATAGAAGTGATAGAAGGAAATTTCAGGTGAGGTCCAGAGAACAATCTCACTGATGATATATATAAAAAATTGGACGGTTGGCCCCGTAGTATAAGGGTTAAGCACTAAGCACTGGGAGTCAGATTCCACATGGCCGACTGTGATTTGAATCCCAACCCTGGCAGCTTTGGAAACGTACCAGGTGTGTGTGTGTGTGTGTGTGTGTGTGTGTGGCGGGGGGGCACACCCTAAATCCTGATGGGACGCAGAAATGGAAGAGAAAGGATTGTGGTGTGATGTGACTACACCTCATTGGTAGTTCTCTTCTCATCTCTCCCCTCAGCACATGCACATGCAAGCAAAATTATTATTATTACTTTACATTATAAGTGTGCTTATATGTTTATACTAATGCAGAACATGTTTAATAAGATCAACCAGAAAAAAGTAGCTAACAGGAAGATACTCTGGGAAAAGCCAGGAAGGAAGGAGAACCATCCAGTTTTTGCTTAATACCTTTCTTTACCTTTTGACTTTTTTATACTACTTCCGTAGTAGGCCACTCTACTTCTCATAGTTGGTCAAATTGCAAAGGTTGAGGCCTCTGTCCCCAAGTCGGCCAAACTGCGAAGGTTGAGACCTCTGTCCCCCAGTTTGCCTTCACTTTTGACACCAACTTTGTAACTAGGGGGTTCTGAAAACCATCATCGGGTTGGAGAATTCACTCACAGAACTCATTGACAGCAGTTATATTCATAGTTCTGGTTTATCTCAGGGAAAGGATACAGATTAAATTCAGCCAAAGGCAGAGATGCATAGGGCAGAGTCTGGGAGAGTTGCAAACATGAAGCTTCCCTCGTCCTCTTCTGTGGAGTTAGAACATGTCACCCTCCTGGCATCTGCGTGTGACAGTACCCATGGAGTATTGGCAACTGGAGAAGCTCATCAGACTTTCAGTCCACAGAGTTTTGGGAAGAGCTTCATTGTGTAAGCATGACCGATTGATCGATTGATTGCCCACACGGTTGATTTCATTCTGCAGGCCAACTGACATTACATGGCCCAAAACCCCACCCTAAATCATGTGGCTGGGTCTCTCCGGCATGGCCAGTTTGCATTTGAAGGTCCAGTGTGGTCATCCTATGCCTTAAACAACACTCGGATAAGGTGAGGTCTAGATTCATGTGTCAGAAACACAGAGGCTGAGGGCAAGAGCAGACCTCTCTGGGCGAGACCAAGTTCTTTACTACACGCTGTCATAATTAAAACCTGCAATGGCTATGTGGGTAATTGCTTTTCCATGTGCTCCTTGGTGCATGATACAAAGTCTCCAAGTTGTTTTTATGTAAGAGAATTGCTCTGCATGGAGACTCTCTGATCATGAGGACTTTTGTTCTGTTTTCCTTAGATTCTGTGTTTGTCTGTTTGGTATCCATTAGTCATGAAGCCAAACTAACAACCAAAAGTGTTTTTCTTTTTAATTTACTTTTATTATTGTTTTCTTTTTTTTCACTTTCATCTTTTTCCCCCTTTATTTATTTATTTATTTAAGATTTTTTGCTATAGGGCATGTGCACTTGCCAGAGCAAGACAAAAGAAAAGTGAGAAATCACTCCCCCAAGGGGTGGATGGCCACATTGCAATCCCCTCTTCTCCATTTTCCTCTCAGGATTTGGGCATGCATGTACACCTGCTCAGTGTGTTTTTCAAGCCACTGGGTCTGGGATTCAAACTGCGTAGCCAGTCATGTGAGATATAGCACCTTAACCACCAGGCTACCTGCTGGCCCCTACTATTACTTTTTTAATTGCCCAAGGGCCCATGTGATTGCTAGAGAGTAAGAGAGAGAGAAGAGAGAAATCACCCTCTGATGGGGCGTAGTCACACTACAATCCCTTCTCCATTTTTGTATCTTGTTAAGATTTTGGGCACACACTCACACACACCTGGCATGTTTCTCAAGCCACCAGGGCCAGGACTTGAACTGTGGTCAGTCATGTGGAATCTATCTTCCTTAACCATTAGGTTACAGGGCCAGTCCCTTGTTTATATCCAGGGCCATCTGGCTTTTTTTTTTTTTTTGAGAGGTTTTTTTTTTTTTTTTTTTTTTTTTTTTTCGCTATAGGGCACATGCGCTCGCCATACAGACAGAGAGAGACAGATAGACAGAAAGCGAGAAATCACCCCCCAGGGGAATGGTCACGCCGCAATCCCTTCTCCTCCATTCTCCTCTCGGGATCTTGGGCACGCACGCACACGCGCCCGGCGTGAGTTCTAAGCCACAGGGTCTGGGACGTGAACCACAGTCGACTACGTGGGAGTCCAGCGACATAGCCATTATGCTAACTGCTGGTTCCCTGCGATCTGGCTTTTATAGACATAGAAATTGTATTGGGTTGTTGGAAAAGTCATAAAATATGTTTTCTTTCTTTTTTATTTTTAAGAGGGATTTTTGCTATAGGGCGTGGGTGCTTGCCAGAGAAACAAAGACAGAGAGTCAGGAAACAAGAAATCAACACTGCTCCCACTCCAGGGAGGATGACCACGCCACAATCCCTTTTCCTCCATTCTCCTCTTGGGATCTTGGGCCCACATGCACATGGTCTGGTGTGAGTTTTAAGCTGCCTGGTTCAGGACTTGAACTGTGGTAGACTAAGTGGGAGTCCAGCCATGTAACCATTATGCTATCTGCTGGTCCCCATAACATATGTTTCTATGCAAAAATGTGTCATGATTTTTCTGACAACCCAATATTATAAACCCTCCAACCAATCATGAGTACGTACTCCCAACCACCTCCTATCTAATTCTCACATACAAGTCAATGTTTCACTGCCCTTAATCTGCCCTCATGGCCAGATACCAGCCACCCAGAGCCAACCCTTACAGTCCAGAGCCCACTGAAATTACTCAAACCAGCCATTCCTAAACTATTTCCTGGCCCTGTCCTCTTTTGCCTGCAGAAAACACAATGAAGGCTCTGAGTCATGCTTTCCCCTCTCTGCTTCTGCCCTTTGACCAAGCCTGAGGCTTCCCCACATGGCCCTGTGTGGCTCAGCATGGCATGCTGCCTTCTCTTGGGACATGTAAGTCATAAATTATTTTCAATGGCAACGTCCTCTCTGTGTTGTCACTCAGGCACTTCTGTAAATTAGAATCCCACAGGCAAAACTGACATGACTTGGAAACTTCTCCACAGGTCTGGGTTCAAGAGTGTGTGTTTTTTTTTTTTTTTTTTTTTCGCTATAGGGCACATGCGCTCGCCATACAGACAGAGAGAGACAGATAGACAGAAAGCGAGAAATCACCCCCCAGGGGAATGGTCACGCCGCAATCCCTTCTCCTCCATTCTCCTCTCGGGATCTTGGGCACGCACGCACACGCGCCCGGCGTGAGTTCTAAGCCACAGGGTCTGGGACGTGAACCACAGTCGACTACGTGGGAGTCCAGCGACATAGCCATTATGCTAACTGCTGGTTCCCTGCGATCTGGCTTTTATAGACATAGAAATTGTATTGGGTTGTTGGAAAAGTCATAAAATATGTTTTCTTTCTTTTTTATTTTTAAGAGGGATTTTTGCTATAGGGCGTGGGTGCTTGCCAGAGAAACAAAGACAGAGAGTCAGGAAACAAGAAATCAACACTGCTCCCACTCCAGGGAGGATGACCACGCCACAATCCCTTTTCCTCCATTCTCCTCTTGGGATCTTGGGCCCACATGCACATGGTCTGGTGTGAGTTTTAAGCTGCCTGGTTCAGGACTTGAACTGTGGTAGACTAAGTGGGAGTCCAGCCATGTAACCATTATGCTATCTGCTGGTCCCCATAACATATGTTTCTATGCAAAAATGTGTCATGATTTTTCTGACAACCCAATATTATAAACCCTCCAACCAATCATGAGTACGTACTCCCAACCACCTCCTATCTAATTCTCACATACAAGTCAATGTTTCACTGCCCTTAATCTGCCCTCATGGCCAGATACCAGCCACCCAGAGCCAACCCTTACAGTCCAGAGCCCACTGAAATTACTCAAACCAGCCATTCCTAAACTATTTCCTGGCCCTGTCCTCTTTTGCCTGCAGAAAACACAATGAAGGCTCTGAGTCATGCTTTCCCCTCTCTGCTTCTGCCCTTTGACCAAGCCTGAGGCTTCCCCACATGGCCCTGTGTGGCTCAGCATGGCATGCTGCCTTCTCTTGGGACATGTAAGTCATAAATTATTTTCAATGGCAACGTCCTCTCTGTGTTGTCACTCAGGCACTTCTGTAAATTAGAATCCCACAGGCAAAACTGACATGACTTGGAAACTTCTCCACAGGTCTGGGTTCAAGAGTGCAATAGTCCTTATTGCCTGGTATAGACCTGGGTCATATATTCTTTTAGAATATTTTTAGAATATTTTTATTTTTTAAAAATTTGCTAGCAGGCACATGCACTCACAAGAGAGAGACAGAAAAGGAAAATGAGAAAACTAGGGGGGTGGCCATGCTGCAATCCTTTCTCTTCTGTTTCTCTCCCCTTTTCAAATTTTGTGCACACACACACATACACACACATACACACTTCTGACTTGTTTCTCAAGCCATCAAGTCCAGGACTTGAATTGTGTAGTCAGCCATGAGGGATCCAACTGCCTTAACCACCAGGTCAACAGCTGGCCCCAAAGTTTTTTTTTTAAGTTTATTTATTTCATGAGAAAAACCAAGAGAAGCACCCTCAACAGGATCTCATCCCGTGATCCTCTTCCCAGTCTTCCCAGCCAGCCAGGATCGAGGCACGTGTGCATGCCAGTTGTATGCGGGTCGACAG
>NW_006159807.1:3292983-3323419 GCF_000334495.1 Tupaia belangeri chinensis | reverse complement strand
GAACCGCTGGTCTTTCACAAGGATCCAGGATTGCAGAGCAGCACCCTGCCGCTGTGCCACAGTGTCAGTCTTGGGCGTGTTAAATTTAATGAGCAAGTTTCACACGACCAGTGTTTGCTCTAGTGAGGTAGGAGATTAAAATATTCATCTTGCTTGATGCAATCAGTGCTCTAAGCGGAATTTGAAACCACTTGCAGAAATGTTCATTGACCCACAAACCTGCATGGCTGGAATAACTTCTATCCTAACTTGGTCAGTGTTCCATAGTCATCTTCTCCTCTCCTCTTCCTCCCACCCATTCCCTGCTCCGATTCATTTAGTTAAAGAAATAAGCTGTATCTATAACCACTAACTAAATTTACTTTGGGCCACCTTAAAGATGTAAAACCCAGAATGAAGAAAATATTGGGTTTGTTCTATGGTTCATTTTAGGGTCTGAGCATGTGTGAGTTATGATTATTTTTGTTTGTTATAAAATATCAGATCCTGGGGCTGATTTTAACCTCAACATCTTCATTTTACTTGTAGGCAAATATATGAAAAACAGAAAATCTGAAGATGTACATTTGGTCATTGATTCTATGAATCTCCACAGTGCTGTCATCTGCTAGGTTGACCCGGCAGTCCCCCAAATGAAGTTTGGTCATATTCCTGCATATTTAGGGATAATAGGTATAAAAATGAGAGTCTGTTGGAAAGGAGAAACACTGTGATAAAATATTAAATACAGAACAAATTTAGGCCTCTGTGATAAAAATGGGTAAAGTGCTAACATTATAAACAAGTAAGATTAATAAATGCCAAGCCATAAAGAAGGAGGAATGTTTGGGGTTTTAATAATGTAGGTGAGCTTTTACAGCAATAAAAAAGTCGAGTGACTGCCTCAGGCAACAGTACAGGCTGTTTGTGTTGGGCTTCTAATAATTCCCAAAGGCTGGCACAATTAAGAACTTAAAATGTGAACTAGAAAAGTGAAAAAACATGTTAAAGGAGCAAACTCTAAAATGGCTATTTAGGGGAACCAGCAGTTAGCGTAATGGCTATGTTGCTGGACTCCCACATAGTCGACCGTGGTTCGCATCCTGGACATGGTGGCTTAAAACTCACGCCGGGCGCGTGTGCATGTGTGCCCAAGATCCCGAGAGGAGAATGGAGGAGAAGGGATTGTGGCATGACCATCCCCCCTGGGGGGTGATTTCTCGCTTTCTGTCTCTATGTCTCTCTCTGTCTTTCTGGCGAGCGCACGTGCCCTATAGTGAAAACCTCTCAAAAAAAAGGCTATTTAGAAATATTGATGTTTCCTTTCCTATAGATCAGTTATTAAAAAATCAATTTAGTTATAATATTCTATTTAGCCAAAGTGCACTGGAAACCAGAAGAATTAGAATATTTTGCTTTCACAGTACTCTTAAATATTAACAAGCTATTAAGGAACTGTAGCTTATGTGGAAGATCAGGGTTTGGCTCCCAGGCTGGCTGGTACATGCCTGACTGTTTGTGTGTGCGTGTGTGTGTGTGTGTATGTGCGCGTGTATGTGTGCTGGTTGTCTAGGCTGCCTGGGAAGGCTGGAGGAGGATCACAGTGTGAGGCCCTGTTGAGGGTGCTTGCCTTTTTGTCTCTGTCTCTCTCTCTTTCTCTCATGAAAGAAGGAAAGAAATTTTTTTAAGAGAGATTTTTGCAATAGGGCACCTGTGCTCATTGGAGACACAGAGAGAGAGAGAGAGAGAGAGAGAGAAAAGTGAGAAATCACTCTTCCCAGGGAAATGGCCATGCCACAATCCCTTCTCCAGTCTCCTGGGATTTGTGTCATGCATGCACATGTACCCAGCATGAGTTTCAAGCTACCATGCCAGGACTTGAACTGTGATCAGACATGTGGGAGTCAAGCACCTTAACCACTACAACACCTGCTGGTCCCAAGAAAGAAACTTTTGGAGGGGCCAGCCAGTGGTACAGTGGTTAAAGTGACCGAATCCAACATGACCAACTCATGGCTCAAGTCCTGGACCCCACAGCTTGAGGAACATGCCAGATGTGTGTGTGTGTGTGTGTGTGTGTGTGTGTGTGTGTGTGCACCCAAAATCCTAAGGGAAGAAATGGAGGAGAAGGGATTGCCATGACCATCTCCCCTGAAGTGCTTTCTCTCTCTCTCTCTCTCTTTCTCTCTCTGTCTCTCTCTGATGAACGCATACACCCTCTGGCAAAATTAAACAAAATTAAAAAGAAGAAGAAGAAAAAAACTTTTATTTCTTCTTCGTCTTTTTTTTAAAAGGAACAAACCAGCCCTGGGAACCAGCAGTTAGCGTAATGGCTATGTTGCTGGACTCCCACGTAGTCTACCGTGGTTCGTGTCCCGGACCCGGTGGCTTAAAACTCACGCCAGGCGCGTGTGCGTGCATGCCCAAGATCCCGAGAGGAGAATGGAGGAGAAGGGATTGCGGTGTGACCATCCCCGCTGGGGGGTGATTTCTCGCTTTCTGTCTCTATGTCTCTCTCTGTCTGTCTGGCGAGCGCACGTGCCCTACAGTGAAAATCTCTCCAAAAAAAAAAAAAAGGAATAAACCAGCCCTATAGCCTAGTGGTTAAAGGAGCTGGATTCCACATGGTGGACCTCAGTTCAAATCCTGACTTCACTAGCTTAGAAAAACCACTAGGCACAAGTGTGTGCCCAGAAATGGGGAAGGGGTTGAGGTGTGACCATGCCCCATTGGGAAGTACTTTCTCTCTCTCTCCTTCTCTCTCTCTCTCTCTCTCTCTTTCTCTCTCTCTTTCTGGTGAGCCTATATACCCTCTGGTAATTAAACAATAATATCCCGGAAAAAAGAAACCATAGTTTAACAGCCAAGTGGGTGATGGGAAACTGTATTTGTTCAGACACAATGAAGAGTGTGAGTTGTAAACACTCTTGAACATGAGTTCTTCAAAGTTAGGTGAATTTGGAGGCTTTTAGTTGCAAATAACAGAATATTCAACTACCAGAGGCTTAAATCATGAGGGTATTTACTTTTTTAAAAATTGGATTGTTGGGAAAGTGATGATGCACGTTTGCATAGGAAAACATATAATGACTTTCCAGACAACCTAATAATTTGCTAGTGTGCAGGTGCTTGGTAGAGAGGGAGAGAGAGAAAGAAAGAGAACTCACCCTTCACGGGGGGATGGCCATGGTGCAATCCCCTTTCCTCCATTCTCCTCTTGGGACTTGGAGCATGCACATGTGCTCAGTGTGTTTTTCAAGCCACTGGTTTCAGGACTTGAACCATGCTGGTTAAGGCGGCTATGTGGGATCTAGCTGCCTTAGCCACCATGCCACCGGCTGGCCCAGAGGACATTTACTTCTTTTTTTTTTTTTTTTGGTGGGGGAGTGGGGGAGAGGTTTTTGCTATAGGGCATGTGCGCGCGCCAGGAAGACAGAGAGACAGAGAGACAGAAAGCGAGAAATCACCCCCCCAGGGGGATGGCCACGCTGCAATCCCTTCTCCATTTTCCTCTCGGGATCTTGGACACGCATGCACACGTGCCCAACATGAGTTTAAGCCACCGGGTCCGGGACTTGAACTGTGGTCGGCTACATGGGAGTCCAGCGACAGAGCCATTACGCTAACTGCTGGTCTCAGAGAACATTTACTTCTTACACAAAACAAGAAGTCTGGCGGACAGGCTGATCTTAGTGGGAGCAAGAGTCTAGAGGTTGCTTCTTGGCCCAACTTTTGGCTTTCTCCTTCCATAATTCCAAAAACAGCTTTTCAATAAATTAATTGTTAAGTTAAAAAGGAATGATGTTTAGAGGGCTCACAGCGGAAGAAAAAGAGAGTAATCTCTTCTAGTCTTCCTCTTTGTATCATGGAGAAAATCGTCCCTGCAAAGCTCTGTCTTGCACTCCTTCCCAGACCCCTGCATATCTCCCAGGTCAGAGCTGGCTTGTCTCCCTAGCCCTGGCCCTGCAAAGGTATTATGATGGATCCAGACCAATAACAATTCATTTACTGGAGTGGGACATACACCCCATTGAATAAAATTGAGATTTTGTTAGCAAGGAAGGAGAGATGTGCATGAGGTGGTCGTGATGCTTGGTGGCATTGGCTGGTGAAAGGTGACATTGGTCCTGGTGCCTGAGCTGGTGGTTACTATCCAAAGCATGTGCAACAAGGAAATACACCTGCCGTTTGTTTTATTGTTTATACTGGATAAAGACCTCAGTCAAACCAGGTATCTAAGTGGCTTTCTAGAAGTTAAGCCAAGGAATAAAACTTGGCCAAGCCTATTCTTAAGACATACAGTTCTTCATTAAACCTACTTTCAAGTAAAAAAGGAATGATACCCTGAGGCCCCTGGAATTTACCCCCAAATAACACAAATACAATAAATCAAATGGCTGAAATCACTCACACACAACATTTGACCACAGCAAATAAGCTTGCCTCACGCTGTGATCAGAAGAGCAGTAAACTGGAGGCTTTGTTCACAGCAAAGAGAACACTGAATTCCAAAGACTGGGGTCCTCACACGGGGAAGAGCGATATTAGTAAATAGGGTTAGTTAATCCACTCAGGCAAGAGCCTCGACAGTTCAAGAGGTGTTCTCTTGTCGGCACTTCCATGGGATTTCAGAGGCTTGAAGTGCAAGGCTACGAACAGTGCACATGGCTTTCCCCGTTTACATCCCTGAGAGCCGCAGCCAGGACCGCAGCACTCGGCTGAGGGGCCTGAGACGTTTTTGAAGAAAGGAAGCTGCCCCAAACAGGAACTGCTCAGATTTGACAGGCTCTCGAGAGCAAGAACTGAGCAATTGTACGCAGAAGTAGAGAGATCAAAGACAGAGCCTAATGAGAGTCACTGTAAAGCCTCGCCATTTCTTACTCCAGGGAGCAAGGCGAAGAATAGTAGCAGGAGTGGCTGGGTGGTGGTGCTGACCCACACGGGAAGGTTCTGGGTTCAAGTCTAGAGACCTCTCTGGGTATGCTGACCACATGAGGGACCACCACCTGGGGCTGGCTGAGGTTGGAGGTGGATCATGGAGTCAGAACTCTGTTGGAAGTGCTGTCTGTCTCTCTTGTTCAGAGAAGAAATAAAATAAATAACACTTAGAAAAAAGAGAGTGGGTCAAAGGAGGTTGTAAAGCTTGAAACCTACTTTGTTCACACACCTTCTGTGGATAGCTTTGACTCGAACTTCACAGAAAGAGCTGGCTCTGTAGCCTAGTGGTTAAGGGAGCCAGATCCCGCATGGGTGACTGAGGTTGGAGTCCTAGCCCCTGTTTGAAAACCATGCCATGCACATTTGCATGCTTGCGCAGAATCCCAACAGGATGGAGAGATGACGAAGAAGGGATGGAGGCATACCTGTGCCCCATTAGGAGGTGCTTGCCACCTCTCCCTCTCTGTGTCTCTGCCTGGGGAGCACACGCATCCTCTAGCAAGTAAAACAAGTCACTCAGAAAACAGAGTAACACCTCTAGGCAAGCCATTCCTCTACTGCAGTGGGAAAAGCATGTGAAGGCCAGCACCTTGCCGCGGTCTCACCTCCTGTAGCTTCTTGAGGACTACAGCAGAGATATCTCCTCATGCTCAAACTCTCCTCACCCAGGGGCACTCAAATATGCTTAGCATTCCCTGGCACAAAACAACAACAAAAACACAAGAAACCTAAACCATACAGGCCAAAGGAAAAACCCCCTTTCACCTGCACCTCTCTCTCCAGCTTCTCTCTCATTTCTCTGTCCTCTTTAGGATGACACTTCTCAAAGGAGTGATCCAGATGAGCTCTCAAAGGAAAGAAAAGCTGCCAGGCAGCACATCTTCATCTGTACCTTTCCAGCTGCCGGGCAGGGTGCTCAGCTCAGACCCCCGCCTCTCAAGGCTTGCTCCTCCCTCACGAGCTGCCTGTTGGCCTGTTTGCTGGTCCCTGCTCCTTTCCTAGACCCCTGCACCAGGTGCATCCAGGGCTTTCTCTTTCCCTTCCCCTTCTCAATGCCACTTTTCATCCAGGAGGTCTACTCTGATCTCTAGGTTTTAAATACCATTCATGAGGGGGACCAGCTGTTAGTGTCATGGCTATGTTGCTGGACTCCCATGTAGTCGACCGTGGTTCGAGTCCCAGACCCAGCAGCTTAAACTCACGCCGGGTGCGTGTGCATGCATGCCCAAGATCCCAAGAGGAGAATGGAGGAGAAGGGATTGCGGCGTGACCATCCCCCCTGGGGGGTGATTTCTCACTTTCTGTCTTTCTGTCTCTCTCTGTCTTTCTGGCGAGCGCACACACCCTATAGCAAAAACCTCTCCAAAAAAGAAAATAAATAAATAAATAAATACCATCCATATGGTAATAACTCTAGTTTTTTTAAGTTTTAAAAACATTTATTTATTTATATTTATTCACTGTACATCATTACAGTATACAAAATGAGATTTTCCATCCAGAATACACTGTGTATTGGCTCATTCAAGGATAACACCATACATGTTATCGTCAACAAATAATTTTCCATTTCTTCTCTCTTACATATTAGGCTCCTGACCCCTCCCCGCTTGATTCCCTATCTCTCACCCTCTGCCATTTCCCACCCTCCTCTCACACTCTCTGGTATCTACAGTTGCTTTCTGTGCCTTTTTTTTTTTTTTCATTTTATTGATTCACTAAAGATTTTAATTGACCTAAATACTTTCTATAGCAAGCACAACTGATATATACATATCTGTGAACACATGTCTGACTGTAGGCACAAACCTCAATGAGTAGAATGACTATACTGTAAAGTAGCACCTAGCTGGGGGTATATAGCTTACTGTAGCCATTAAATAGGTATTTTTAAGTGCATTTTTTAATTTTAAGAAGTTTTAGTTTTCATAAATCAAAGTCAGAAAATGTCAAGAGAAATTTGCCATAAAAGGGCAGGCCTTCAGAAGAAGACTGAGTCCTCCATGGGAGCTGAGAGCTAGTGCTTTCAGGAAATAAGAAAAATGAAGATTTTCTACTGAGAATTTGCCCTAGTAGAGCCTCTTTATATCTTCCTCTCTGTCTCTGTCTTTTCCTTTTTTAAATTTTTCTTTTTTAAAAATTTTTTAAGGTAAAGTGTTTTCTTGGCTCTGAAATCCTCCTTTATCTTGCTAATAATCCCCTTTCCCCTCCAATTTAGGAGAGGCAAAAAGGGCAGGCCTTCAGAAGATTGAACCCTCCATGGAAGCTGAGAACTAGTGCTAGCACTGTGCAGTTTTCATTTTTTGTATTTTAAAATAAATAAATATTTTTTTCTTTTTTCTCTCTTTCTCTGTTTTTGTATCCTTTTTCTTTTACCTCATTGCTTTGCTGCTCAGCCTCCACACACTGGTGTCTACACAGGTCTAAGTGAAAGGTAGCCAAGCATCTGCCTACTATTTCAACATATTTCTCAGTTCCCACTGAATCTGCCACACAAAGGGAGAAAAAGGGAACGGCAAAGAGTTTGCTGATCACCTCCTCCTGCAAGCCTCTGATCACTCAGATTGAACTTCTAGAATTAGAAATGAACAAATAATCCAGCAGATGATTAGAAATCACCACAGAGACACAAAAAATATGAGAAACCAAGAAAATCCCTCTCCAAGGGAAAAGAATAACTCCTCTTCATCCACAGACAGTACAATGGAATTCACAGAAATGTCTGATAAAGAATTTAGAATAGTCATAGTGACGAAGCTAACAGAGATGCAAGAGAAGAGACAAAGAACTCCAGAAGGAAAGAGCCAACGAGTTCCAGGAAGTGAGGAAATTCTTACATGATCTGAAAGAAGAAATACACACCAAAAAAAGGAATCAAACAGAATTGTTAGAAATGAAGGCTATAATGCAGAAAATCAAAACCTCCCTTGAAAGTATTAAAAGCAGACTAGATCACACAGAAAATTTAATCTCAGAAATAGAAGACAGAATCACTGGACTAGTAAAATCCGCCATGAAGACTGAGAAAAAAGTTCCCAAAATGAGAATAATATATGAGAAATACTAGATACCATTAAACATCCAAACATTCAGATAATTGGTATCCCAGAAGGTGAAGAGACTAGTAAGGGCATTAATAATCTATTCCATGAAATCCTGGAAGAAAAATTTCCAAACCTAGAGAGGCATTCAAAGATTCAGAGTCAAGAAATACAAAGGACCCAAAACAGGATCAATCCAAGAAGATCTTCTCCAAGACACTTTATAGCCAGATTGACCAAAACCACAAGACAAAGATAAGATACTAAGACTGGCAAGAGAGTAATGTCAAAGTTACCTGTAACAGATATCCCATCAGGCTAACATCAGATTTCTCACCAGAAACAATGCAAGCAAGGAAAGAATGGGAAAATATATTCAAAGTGTTGAGTGGAAGAACAATTTCAGCCAAGAATACTATACCTGGCAAGATTATCCTTTCTATGGGAAGAGAAGTCAAGAACATTTTCAGATAAACAAAACCTGAAAGAATTTACCAACACCAGACCAGTTCTCCAAGAAGTTCTGAAGGGAGTGCTGTATCTGGAAAACTAAATTCAGACACACAGAAATGAGAGTTCAAAAACTACTAAGAAAATGGCCAACTTAAATGTAGGGACAAGTCCAGAGCTGAATGTTATCTTCTAGAATTTAAACGGAAAGATTGGACCACAACAGAAGAGAGATTAATTACTTAAGACTGAACTGGTGAAATAGAATTGTATGACTTTTTACTAAAACATTACTGATCTTCTATGCTTTGTTTCCTAGAAGTAAGGATTTTTGTCTTCTCTTGAGTAGTGAACAGGTCCATGTACCTACTATTTGAACAGAATCCTAACCTGTTTCCTGGCTTTAAGTCTTAAGCAAAGTTCTGTTAACAGTTTTTCATTTTAATTTATTAAAGCTAAAGCTGCCTTTCTTGAAATAAAAAAAAATTAAAAAAAAAAACCTATTTAATGACCACAGTAAGCTACATAGCCTCAGCTAGGTGCTACTTTATAGTATACTCATTCTACTCACAGTTTCATGCCTAAAGTCAACATGTGTTCACAGATACGTGAGATGTACATATCAACTGAACTTGCTATTAAAATTATTTAGATTGGGAACCAGCAGTTAGCGTAATGGCTATGTCGCTGGACTCCCACGTAGTCGACCGCGGTTCGCGTCCCGGACCCGGTGGCTTAAAACTCACACCGGGCACGTGTGCGTGCGTGCCCAGGATCCTGAGAGGAGAATGGAGGAGAAGGGATTGCGGTGTGACCATCCCTCCTGGGGGGTGATTTCTCGCTTTCTGACTCTAATGTCTCTCTCTGTCTGTCTGGCGAGTGCATGCGCCCTATAGTGAAAATCTCTCCAAAAAAAAAAAAAAAAAATAAGAAAAATTATTTAGATTAATTATTTTGTGAATCAATAAAATGTGGGAAAAAATAAAAAAAGGAATGGAAAGCCACTGCAAATACCAGAGACAGTATGGGAGGAGGATGGGAAATGGTGGAGGGTGAGAAACAGGGGAAAAATATATATACGAGAAACAAGAAATGGAAAATTATTTGTTGATAATAATATGTATGATTAAGCCACTATATAGTGTATTTTGGATGGGAAGTTGCATTTTGTATGCTGTGATGATGTTTGGTAAAATAATGTAGAATAAATAAATAAATAAATAAAACAAAAAAGAGAAATTTGCTTAAGACTTAAAGCCAGGCAAAAGGTTAGGATTCAGTTCAAACAGTAGGTAGGTGAACTTATTAACAGTTTAAGAGAAGACAAAAATCCCTAAATCTGGAAAACAAAGTATAGAAGAAAATCAGTGATGTTTTAATCAAAAGGTATAAAATTCTATTTCCACATGTTCAGTCTCAAGTAATTAATCCCTCTTTATGTTGAATTTGCAGTGTTACTGTGGTCTGATCTTTCCATTTAAATTCTGGAAGTTAACATTCAACTCCAGACTTGTCCCTACCATTAGGCAGGCCATTTTCTTGGTTGTTTTTGGTACTCTTATTTCTGTGTGTACGACTTTAGTTTTCCTCATGTAACACTCCCTTCAGCACTTCTTGGAGAGCTGGTCTGCTGCTGGTAAATTCTTTCAGGTTTTGCTTATCTGAGAATGTTTTTGTCTTTTCTTCCCATATAAAGGATAATCTTGCCAGTTCTAGTAATCTTGGTTGAAATGGTTTTTCACTTAACACTTTAAATATATTTTCCCATTCTTTCCTTGTTTGCGTTGTTTCTGATGAGAGGTCTGATGTTAGCCTGATGGGATATCCTATGTAGGTAGTCTGACGTTTCTCTCTTCCAATCTTAGTATCTTGTCTGTCTGTGGTTTTGGTCAATCTGGCTAAGATTTGTCTTGGAGAAGATCTTCTTGGATTGATTCTGTTTTGGGTCCTTTGTATTTCTTGGGTCTGAATCCTTGAATGCCTCTCTAAGTTTGCAAAGTTTTCTTTCAGGACTTCAAGGAATAGATTATCAATGAATGCCCTTATTAATTTCTTCATTTTCTGGGATACCGATTATCTTGATGTTTTGGCTTTTAATGGTATCGAGTATTACTCATATATTGTTCTCATTTTGTTGTTGTTGTTGTTATTTTCTCATTCTTTTTGGTGAATTTTTCTAGGTCAGAGTTTCTATTTTCTACTTCTGAGATTCGATCTTCTGCGTGATCTAGTCTGCTTTTAATATTGTTAAGGGAGGTTTTGATTTCCTATATTATAGCCTTCATCTCTAATAATACTGTTTGATTCCTTTTTTTGGTGTGTATTTCCTCTTTCAGATTGTGCAAGAACTTCCTCATCTCCTGGAACTCGTCTCTTTTCTCCTGCATCTTCTAGAGTTTGTTGTCTCTTTTCTCTTGCATCTCTGTTAGCTTTGTCACCATGTATATTTTAAATTCTTTATCTGACATTTCCACGATTTCCCTTGTATTGTCTAGAGGATGAGGAGTTTTTCTTTTCCCTTTGGGGAGAGGTATTTTCTTGGCTTCTCATATTTCTTGTGCCTTTGTGGTGGTTTCTGGTCGTCTGGTGGATTATACATCTTTTCCTAGTGTTTGAAGTTAAATCTGAGCATTCAGAAGCATGAAGGAGGAGATGATCTGCAATCTCTAAGCAGTACCATTTCTCTCTCTTTGTGCAGCAGATTCCATGGAAATTGAGGATTACTCTGATCCTGGCTAGATCTAGGGGTAGGAGGTTGAAGTCTGGGCAGAAAGTCTTCAGTTGTTCTAGTCCCCAAAGGGGATGCTCAGAACTCAAATAGAAATGGCTGGTGATTGGCTTGTCCTGGCTAGATTTGGGGGACAAGAGGGTAAAGTCTGGGCAGAAAGTCTTCAGTTGTCCTAGTCCCTGAAAGGGGCCACTCAGAACTCAAACATAGATGGCTGGGGATTGGCTTGTCATGGTTAGATCTCATAACTCTAAATTTATACACCTGCTTCTTCAGATTTTCTTTGCACTTCAGACATGTGTCTAGTGGTCAAGTTGATATCTTCCTAATGTGGTGTAATGGCCATCTTGAACCTACATTCACGTTCGAGTCATTTTTTAGTGAGTTGTTTTATTTTTTTGAGAGTATTTTATTATTATTATTATTATATTATTATTATTAATTTGGCTAGAGGGTGTGTGTGATCTCCATAAAGACAGAGAGAGACAGAGAGACAGGGAAGCAAGAAATCACCCCCCGGGGGGGATGGGCATGCCCCAATCCCTTCTCCTCCATTCTCCTCTTGGGATCTTGGACACGCACACACATGCATCCGGTATGAGTTTAAGCCACCGGTCCAGGCCTCGAACCCTGGTCGACTACATGGGAGTCAAACGACATAGCCATTATGCTAACTGCTGGTCCCCGAGTTGTTTTCTTATTGCTGAGTTGTTTTTTATTTTTTTAATTGGGTTATCAGGAAAAGTTATGATGCATTTTTTGCATAGAAAAATACGTTGTGACTTTCCTACAACCTAATACTGAAGTTTATTTATTTTTTTCTTCCATGAGAGAGAGAAAGACAGAGAGATGGACAACCCCAACATGGTCCCCCCCACAATACAACCCCAGTCTCAGTCAATGCCAGATCATGTTTGCCTGGCGTGCTCCGAAAGGTCCCAGACCTGAACACAGGACTCTTCCCATGTGGGTCTAGGTGGTTAATTGCTGGACTATCACCTGACTCCATTGTGGTTGAGTTTTAAGAGTCCTTTGCATATTTTGGATAACAGTCAGATATGTCTTTTATCAGATATGTTCTTCACAAATATTTTTTCTTAGTCTGAGATTTATCTTCTCATTTTCTTGACAGTGTCTTCCACAGAGAAGTTCTTAATTTTAATGCAATCCAGCTTATCGATTCTTTTATGGATTATGCCTTTGGCCTGTGTATCTAAAAAGTCATTACCAAACCCAAGGTCATCTAGGTTTTTTCATATATTATCTTCTAGGAGTTTATTATTATTATCACTATTATTATTCACTATTATTATTATTATTAGGTTTTTGCCATAGAGTGCATGCACTTGCCAGAGAGAGACAGAGAGAGACTAAGGGAGAAATCATACCTCAGGAGTGGATGGCTATGTCTCAATCCCTTCTTCCCTATTCTTGTACTGGGATTTTGGGTACCCACATGCACACATATGTGCCTGGAGTGATTTTCAAGCCACCAGGTGTGGAACTCAAATCAAAGTCAACAATGTGGCAGTCCAGCATCTTAAACACCATGCAACTTGCTGCCCCCTCTTCATTATTTTTTTATTGAGTGTGTGCACTTATAGAAGAGACATGCCCAATAGGGTGTGGTCATGCTGCAATCCTTTCTCCATTTCTTCATCCTGTAATTATTTTGGGCACACACACATGCAAATTCAGTGTTTTTCAAGCTACTGGGACTGGGATCAAAACACATGGCCAACCATGTGAGATCCAGCTACCTTAACCCAGGTCATGGAGCTGGCCCTGCAGTCTTAGCTTAAATAAATAAATATAAGTTCTCAAAAATGAAATAATTCTAGTTGCATTTTTATATCACTTTCCATTTTTAATTCTTTAGGTGAAAAGTATATAAGAATATGTATAGGATAATCTCCTTTATATGGAAATATACACATATATAAGTACATTGGTAACAATTTGGCAAGATATGCACCAAACAGCGGAAGTTACCTCTGAGATCATACACTAGATATATTGTTCTCTTTCTCACAAAGTAATGTGAAATCTTTCTATGCCGGCTCTAGAGATACTTTATTCTTTTTAATGACTGACAATATTCTTTTGTATGATTGTATTATAATTCATTTTACCATTTTCCTGTATTGATGGATATTTAAATTGTTTCCAATTGTTTTTGCTGTTACAATTGAATTGTATTACAGCTGATATGGACTTCAATTCTTTGGATCATAGGAAATAATTTACCTTCTTATCTATGGGAACTAGTATTTTATCATAGTTTCTGAAATACTATATCTGGTTTGATTGTGAAATGTGGTCATCCTAAGTATTAATGACTTTTTGTATGTAGTTCATATATTCATGTCACCTCTAACCAGCATCTTTAAATCTTTCCATACATAAGCACTTCATAAAGAACCAATACTGTCAGTAATATGGTGGGCATAATGTTCAATGACCATTTAACTGAGAAATACACTTTTTAAAAATGTTATACATAATTTATAGACAGTAAAGCAAACAAACTCTGATTGTACTGCTTGATTAAATCACTCATGTACTCATTTGAGCAACTGCTCCCCAGATGAAAATATTTGACATTTCCTATTCCTTAGCAAACTGAGGGACAACATTTTTTCATTGAGTAGAACACTTTTTAAGTTTTTTTTTTTTTTTTTTTTTTTTTTTTTCTGGCCAGCCCCATAGCACAATGATTAAGTGCTGTGCAGAAGAAGCTGGATCTCACAGAGCCGATCAGAGTCTTGGCCTCAATGGCTTGAAAAAAACCACACCAAGTGTAGACATGTGCCCAGACTCTTGATAGAATGGAGAATTCGAGGAAAAAAAGATTGTGGTATGACCAGGCCCCATTGAAGGGTGTTCCTTCTTTGACATTTAAAAAAAAAAAAAATTAAGAGAGAAAATAAAGTTGTTTTTTCCTCCAAATTTCCACTACTGCCATTTTTTTAAAGGGTGAATACTTCTTTATGATTTCTATGGTACTAAACATTCGGAGAAGAAAGAATGAGGTGAAGAAAGAGAAAAATCACAAGAATTTGGTTAATTTCTCAACTCTAATTATTCCTAATCATTTATTTATAGAATTTATTTTATTTAACTTTATTTATTTTTAATTTGACCAGAGACAGAGTGAGAGACTAAGAGAGTCAGAGAAAGAGAAAGAGAGAGGAAGTGAGAAAGTAAGCCGCTGGGTCTGGGACTCAGACCGCAGTCAGTCATGTGAGATTCCAGTGTCCTTACCCACCACACCACCTGCGGGCCCCTAATCATTTACTTTTAAAGAAATTGTTCATGGAGATTTTAGGCTGAACTTAAGGGGAAAATTATAGATTGCTGAAAACTTTCATGTTTATTTGAAAAAGGCCGTAGGATGTTTACATTCATTAAGGTCCACGTGGGTCATTCAATGCAAATAATACTATACTGCACTGATATTTAAATGACAAACAAGGACTATTTTTACTTTTTTACAGAGAAATAATGAGTTGCGCAATTTGGGTTAAGGAATTTACTTTCTTTGTTATCTAAGAAAAGGAATATGGAAGAGAACTGGAGAAGTAGGTTGTGGTCAGATCATTGATGGTCTCAACTGGCAAAGTGAGAAGTCTGGACTTTGTACCTTTCTATTTTCTTGGCTATGTAAGACACCCCTGTGATATCTCAATAACGTGGTATTGAAGAGATTTTTACCACGACTCTCAAAGTGGAATCACAACTTTCTGTACGAAAATTAATTCTAACTTACAGATATCCAATTTATCTATTAATTTCTGGAACACAATTTTTCATAACATGATTCTGGTTGGCATTATTTCATCTCTGTGACCTCAGGTAGGCTACTTCATCATTCTGCTTCTCAGTAATTTAGGGTTTACAGAATGTGAGTTAGGCCAGATAGTCTCACATGACATTTTCCAGTCTGAAAATTCACTTTACACGAAGTCTTGGTATTTTTTTTCCCCAGAGAAAGATTTCTGTTATTAGGGCCTGTGCGCTTACCAAGGAGCCAGAGAGAGAAAACCAGAAGTTACCCCCCTAGGGGAGATGGCTATGCCACAATCCCTTCTCCTGCATTCTCCTCTCAGGATTTTGGACACACACACATACACCCGGTGTGAGTTTTAAGCCACTGGATCTGGGACTTGAATCACAGTTAGTCACATGGGAGTCCAGCATCTCAACTACTACACCTGCTGACCCCAGTCCTGACATATTACTGGCAAAATGCCAACATTTATCACTAAATTCTCAAATTTTCTTTATCAGAACACACACACACAAATATACATATACATACATACATATATAAATATTTTCTTTTTTTCTAATATTGCTATAGGGTGTGGGAGCTCTGTGTGGGAGGGAGGTGGCAGGGAGAGAATAAGAAAGTACTCTCCAGGGAGGATGTCTATATCACAATCCCTTCTCCTCTCTTCTCCTTTTGGGATTTTGAGCATGCACACATGGCATGATTTTTAAGCTGCTGGGTCTGGGACTTGAGCCACACAGTTGGCCACGTAGGATCCAGTTGCCTTAACCACCATGACACCAGACGGCCCAGTTTATTTCCTCTGTGAGTGAGAGAGACAGGAGAGTCAGCAACATGGCCTTGATGCCACAATCTGTTCCCAGCTTCAGCCAGCCTTGGTCGTGGGCATGCCTGGTGTCCTTAGGGAGGGCGCCAGAGGCAAACCTGAAACTTCCCACGTGGGCTAGCCTCACAGAGCAGTGTTTTACTCCATGCCACTGGCTGGCCCCTTTCAGCAATTTCTTTAGCAACATTAAAAAGATGAACATTTCTTCTACAGAATAGGTATTCAAGTAACCACAGACAGATTGCTTTTCTTTTGTTATGAAGATGGGGCCTGTTAATGGTGACTACTTTTAGGTGACGTTAGAAGAATCTATACAGAAATTGACATGTATTTATGTTTTAGAGAGATTTTTGCTATAGGGCGTGTGCTCTTACAGGAGAGACAGAGAGACAAAAAGCAAGAAATCACACCCAGGGCGGATGGCCCACCACAATCCCTTCTCCATTCTCCTCTAGGAATCCTGGGCACGAACGCACATGTACCCAGCCTGAGTTTTAGGCCACTGGGTCCAGGACTCGAACAACAGTCGACTATGTGGGAGTCCAGTGAAGTAACCAATACACCATCTGCTGATCCAAAATGGGCATTTATTTTGTTTCTGGATCTCTCCTCAGTCCCTTCATGCTAGGTTGTTTAATCTACACGTTAGTACTATCTTCACTATACATGTGACTATCTCAGGATAGAAGGGGAAGTGGCAACAAGTGACATCTGAGTGGTGGAAGTGCAGTCTGATTTCTGATCTGATAAAAAAGCTTATTGACTCTGTACAGCTAAGTTCATAACACAACAGGAGCTGTAAATTCCAAATAAAGTTTAATAGAAACAAGTACAGAAAATATCTACATTTGCTAGGTAAAGAGCTAAGCTATTCCAAGCAGAAATATAGTAGCTTAAATAGAGTAGCTTCCAGAACACTGAGTCTTCCTTTCTTTCAGCACCATTCCAAGGTAGGTGACTGAGTCTTTGTGGTTATGTTCCCCGGCATTCAGAGATAGGTTCCCCCCATATTGTGGTTGTCCCCTGGGGTACATTACTGTGCACCCTGTGTACATTACTGATGATGACTTCTCTGGAAGGATGGTTCATGAGGTGAGCACGCATTTGAATGTTTTGTTTTGTTTCTTTTGCCAGAGGGTGGGCATGCTTGCCAGAGAAAGGGAGAGAGAGCGAGAGAGAGAGTGAGAGCGTGCACTTGCATGAATGAGCACCCTACCCCCACAGTAGGGTGGGGTCACACTGCAATCCCTTCTCCTCCATGTCTCCAATTTGTGGGGATTTGGGGCATGCATGAACACACACCTGGTCAGAGTCAGCCTCAGAGTAAAATCAACACTAATAACAAATAATCTGCAAATAACACCCTTCAAACAGATAGTTTATATTTACAATGCTGAGAGCAGAGTATTTTACAAAAGTATACCAAGGTGACTAAGAAAACATGACTGTAATGTAATTATATAAGGACATGACTAATTGACTAATTCCTTGCACTTTAAGCAAGCAAGATAGGCTACTTCACCTGGAAAAAAAGGAATCTACATGCAGGCCAGAAGAAAAGTCAGAGAATAAAAAAATACCATTGTTTATTCATCTTTCCACATTGTGTGGCAAGAGAATGCACTGACTTCGCTGAATGGGCTCCGCGGCCTTCAAATGCAGGCCACGTTCAGGCACTGCCCAAGGATGTCTCACCGTCGTAGTAAAGCAGCTCTATAATCCATTTAAAAAGCAGATACAAAAATGCTGCCCCAGGCTGGCACCAAAACAAGCCATTCTCTGGTTTAGAAAGCATAAATTCATAGTGAAAGAACTAAACCAGAGAATCCAACTCATAAGACCTTTCATGTCCCCATATTTCACGCCCCCTTCATGTTTCAAGAAGTATGCTGCTCACATTGGAGTTGGCTCCGGGATACTGATTAGGCCAAACATCACTCTATTCTCACACGTCCACAGAAGAAATGCCCACATTGACATGTCTGTGCCCACCTTTCTCTTGTGACCTTGCAGTGGCAAGACAAAAGAAGTGACTTTTGGGGCCAGCAGGTAGCATGGTGGGTAAGGAGCTGGACTCTCATAAGGCTGACCATGGTTTGATCCTGGACCTAATAGCTTGCTTTCTCACTTTCCCTCTCTCTCTCTCTGGTCAAAATTTTAAAAATAATAAAAATAAAGAAAATTAAATAATTTAAGAAAAAAAAAAAGGAAAAGTGACATGTTGATCACGGGGACAAAAGCATCCTCAACCAGAGATCCACTTAGAGATCTTAGGAGCAATTTCCTAAAGAACATTTATGTCCTCTTCTAACTTTACACTCACCAAATAACTTTCTATTCTACAACTTTTGTCTCTTGAATGGTCACCAGAATCACACCAGGATAAAAGAATCACTAACATTTACTATGCACTTAACAGCTGCTCGTTTTAGCATTTACATGTACAAATTCAGTCCTCACAAAAGCTCTATGAGGGTGGTCCTATTATCCTCACTTACAGATGAGGAAACAGATTCAGTGTGGTCATGTAACTTGCCTACCCAAAGTCATACAACTAAGAAACAGAGTCAGGGGACCAGCAGTTGGCGTAATGACTATGTCACTGAACTCCCATGTAGCCGACTACGGTTTGAGTCCTGGACCCGGTGGCTTCAACTCACGCCAGGTGCGTGTGCGTGCGTGCCCAAGATCCTTAACGAATGGAGGAGAAGGGATTGTGGTGTGGCCGTCCCCCCTGGGGGGTGATTTCTCACTTTGTCTCTCTGTCTCTGTCTTTCTGGCGCACATGCGCCCTACAGCAAAAACCTCTCCAAAAAAAAGAAAAGAAAAAGTAGAGTCAGGACTCAAACAAACCCCGGCTTCCTGACTCTGGAGTATGCACAGGCCTTACTTATCTGCTACTTATGTATCAGGAATATCAACTGTAACTTAAGAGCTGGGTGTTCTGGACATGCTAAGACTCCTAAAAATTGGAAAAGTGTCTCACATATAGCATTGCTGGGCTGAAAAATCCATCTCTAAAGCCAGAGACCAGATCTGATGTCTGGTTTGAGAACTCAGTGAAGTGCTAACTGGAGGGTCAACGGTGCTCCCTTGTTGTTTATTTATTTTTAAAAAAATATCTCCTAACTGCAACATGACACTTTTCCTGAGATGCAAACTTCTAAGCCGTCTTAGATATTCAGACCACAAAGGTGATTGAAAAACTGTCATCTTTGTAAGGGGCACTGAATTATTAAAAGGAGACAAAAAATAAAAAAGTCACTCAAAAGTTAGACCAAGCTCTTTTATCCTATTGCCATAATATATTTTTTTATCAAATGAAAATAAATTGAGATGAATTTTAGCAGCTAAAGCAGTCTGCCATTAGCAACTACTAACATTTCTGAAGTCTCCAGCAAAACAGAAACACTAAGTTAGGATAAGAATAATCAGAAAAAAATGCGTAACAGGAAAAGGGATTTTCTTTTTTTGACTCTGAGAGAGTTGTCACACAGGGCCTTTGAGAATATTCTAAGAGACAACTAGAGATAAACATCAATCTGGCCTATGATTAATCAGGGTAGGAAGACTTACTCCACAAACGGAGCTGGCAAATCTTAAGTGAAGAGGCTTCACTAGAAACTAAGTCAGTGGTGAAAAATACTTGGGCTTCTTCAAGATCTGGCTGACTGGAGCCTTGCCCACAGTTGAAGTTATGAAGAAAATGTGTTTGGTAATTCCTTTGGCTGGACTAACATATGCAATATATTCATTGTGGTAAATTCATTTTGTATATATAGTGTATATAAATTCATTTTGTATATATACAATGTATAGTGATTACATGTAGAAAAAATAGAAAAATAAAAAATGGGAAGAAATGGCCAAAAAAACACCCCAGAAAAAAACCCTCAACAAAATACTACTATAAACTTGTTTCAAGTTATGGGCACAAATAAAAATCTCTTTTAGGGCCAGCAGGTAGCATGGAGGCTGGGCACTGGCTCTCACATGGCCAACTTCACGGTTCAAGTTGGAGACCTGCAGCTTGAAAATCACACCAGGAGCGTGTTCATGCGTGCCCAAAATTCCCAGGGGGGGAATGAAGAAGGAGGGATTCCTGTGTGACCATCTCCCCTAGCGGGTAATTTCTCCCTTTCTTTCTGTCTCTTTCTGGCAAGTGTGCATGTCCTAGAGCAAGAACTAAAAAAAACCCAACAAAACCTTTTAACTATAAATTTGAATAAGATAGACTTATGGAGAAGCACATAGATATTTACTTATAATCTTAAAAATACATGAACTAACACCAATATTAAAGGAGAGAGAAGCGTTTAGACACAGATACCTGGTTATCCAGGTAACAGTTCTCGGAACTCTCAACTTCTGAAGAAAATAAAATTTTGTACATGTATATAAAATATTGTGGAACATCTAATCAAATTAAGTATTTTTAACTTTTAATTGCAGACCCTAATGAACGGAGTTACCTCAAAACTAACTTCTTTCTTTTACTAATGGTTCTGCTCTGCAATGTGCAATTATCACATTAGAAGGTAGAGAAGTAAAATTATACAATCTTAAAACCTTAATGAGATTTAAAACTTTCCAAAGTCTGTGCAAGTTACTATGGCAAATACTCAAATACAAGATATTTGATTTTTTTATACTGTTGAAATCCGCAACACTCCATTAATTTATATATTATTCCAATATAGAAATATAAGAATTTTTCATAGCAAATTTGGTCAACTACACCTGTAGCTTAGGTTTGTGTGTGTGTGTGTGCGCATGTGTGTGTTTTTGAGATTTTTGCCACAGGGCACATGTGCTGACCTGAGAAGTGGAGACAAAGAGGGAAAGTAGAAATCTACTCCCCAGGGGATGGCCATGCAGTAATCTCTCCTCCATTTCTCCTTTCGGGATTTTGGGCACACATTGCACATGTGCCCAGCAGTTTTCAAGCCATCAGGTCCAGGACTTGAACCATGCAGTCAGCCACGTGAGATGCAGCTGCCTTAACCACCACGCCACTGGCTAGTCCTTATTCACTTTCTTTGCTGTAGTTTACTTATTTTTGTTGGCAAAAGATCTTAATTTGTTATTTGAAAAGAGTATACTCTCTAAAGAGCTTCTAAATTACATTTACTACTTCATCCTCTTAAAATATCCTTTCTTTTCTTTTTTTAATTTCCAAAGGGTGCATATACATGCCAGAGACAGAGACAGAAGGGAGAAAGTACCCCGAGTGAGGAGTGGTCATGCTGCAATCCCTTCTCCTTCATTCCTCCTTCCCATCAGTATTTTGGGCATGCATGTGCATTTTTAAATCAACTGGGGAAGGGATTTGAACCATGATCAGTTGGGTGGGATACCACTGCTCTTAACCACTAGACTATAGAGCCAGTCCAAAATATCTTTTTTTTTTTTTTTTGAGAGGTTTTCGCTATAGGGCGTGTGTGCTCGCCAGACAGAGAGACAGAAAGCGAGAAATCACCCCCAAGGGGGGATGGTCATGCCACAATCCCTTCTCGTCCATTCTCCTCTCGGGATCTTGGGCACACACACACATGCGCCCGGCGTGAGTTTTAAGCCACCGGGTCCGGGATGCGAACCGCGGTTGACTACGTGGGAGTCCAGCGACATAACCATTATGCTAACTGCTGGTTCCCCAAAATATCCTTTCTTAAGCTCAGTCAGATCTTTACAAATCACTTTTCTTGCTCTCTGTGCTACATTATAGTAAGTCTGTGCTTAATACAGCATCTTTAATGTGACAATGTAATAAAGTCAAGGCCCAGGCTGGCCTGGGTACGAATCTGTGTTCCACTGACACGTTCATGGTCCTCTGATCACAGAGCAGCACCGAAGGCAGTTGGCGGGACAAGAGAAGCCTCTCAGGAGAGCGAATGCGGAAGATGGAGGAGGGTTCAGGGATGAGAGAGCTTTAAGACTATCATCACAAGCGAAGAAGGCCAGGTGGCAGTCTCCCAGTAACAAATTTGTCCTTCTTTTTCCCAGAATTTTCTGTTTCAATTTTTTAAAGTAGTTATTATACATACTATTTTTTTCAACTAGTCTGAAATATTTTAATGGAAAGTATAAAAGAAGTTTAAAAATTTTCAAAGCTAATCTTTTTTAGTAATTTCAAAACCAGCATATAAATTTTTGCATGTACTGCTGAATTGAAACAAAAATATAACCTACCAAACAACAATGGGTCAGTTTTTCATAGTTTAATAGTTTTTTTCAAAGGAAAGATTAAAAACAAACACTCTGTTCAATATGGTCAGAAAAACAACAGCAAACAAAATTTCTTAATTTTGAAACCGAATTGTTGCTTTCTGGTCAAGTCACCTATGGATATATATCCTTTGTAATAACAGGGCTATCATCTTTCAGACAATATTGATCTACAAATTAATTAATTTTTTAAAGACAAATCCCTGGTATACTATTCTCCTGCTGCCCATGAAAGACTCACTTTTAAGATACAATTGCAGCTGCCCCACACTGCCAGTGACTGTGTCATACACAGGCCTTAAAATTCTGTAATCAGCAACCACCAGGTGCCGTATCGCATTCAGCACACCCGAGTCAGTCAATACAGACATCCCCAAACACACCAAGGCTGGTTTTGTCAAATGTTTTATTGAGTGTCGACATCTGGAGTACTGTAAAACATGCATTATCTGTAGATTCAAAAAGGAGCAAGCCACATTGTCCTCACTGTCAAATGTGTCAGGCTTGGCATACATGATGGAGATTAATGAAGTGTCATGAGAGTAATATGGTTCCTGAAAAGCTTCTACAATTTGGAGTAGGGTCTTAATCACGTGAAAAGCAAAGCTGTTCACATTTAGTGAACTTGCATTTCATTGGAGGTACATAGTATTTTAATTTAAAACAAACAAAAATAATTTGTTTGCAGAAGATTCTCATCCCCTCAACTTTATTTGTCCCTTCAGTTTTCAGAAATTTTAATTACAAAAAAAAAAAATGCCTTTTGGAGGTGTACATTTATCTGAGCAACAACTAAAATCTATTTCTTCTTCGGTTGTTGAGGTGTATTAAATTTGAAGAAGATAATATCTCCATCTTCAACAATATAATTTCTGCCTTGTTGTCTGTATTTTCCAGCAGCCTGCAAATAGGAAACAGAGAAGAAATGGGTTATTTTACAACTGAAAACAAAGGGTAAATAGTTGGAGCAGATGCAAAAAGTACTACACTGCTTGGGCCGTACTTAAAAAGAAAACAAGAAAATATAGGAAGGTATACAAGTTCAAAACTAGACTTGGAGTGAAGCAAAATATTCCTGATTTGGGTAGAACTATATTTTCCATATATACATAATCATAATGTATTCTCCACTAAATTGTTGGCACATAAATGTAATTATACCAATATCATTAAGTTTCATTACACACTGTTTATGGTACATTTCTGATGTGTCTGCAAACATCTACCAAGTCACTGTAACAAAACAGATCAAACCAGACAGGAAAAAAAATGACTAGATAACTGGTAAAAAGCTGCTTTATTTGTTTAAAGAAATTCTTTGGTGACACTGGTGATGCCAAGAAGACAGCTTGTCGTAAGGAAAAGTCTGACCAATTACAATGTACAGACTGTGAACTATTTATGTATACTTTTTTATTTAGTCTTGACGACGACTACGCGTAGTAGTGTGTACTAGGATTCATCATGAAGTTTCCTGACTAACGGCCCTAGTTATAAGCAGCTCTAACAGGTTGGAATTGCCGAGACAGATATTTTCTCCACTAGTAAATTAGTTGTCAAAGCAACTGATTCCACCTGCTGGTATGCAGATCCAGACCTGCAGTCTGCTAGTGCTTCTGGTACAAAGGAGCAGCTCGGGAGAGGCTGGGGCACAGGCTGTGTCCCTCACCCTGAGCCCGTCAGGCTCCTCAGCACCCTCTCTCAGCAGGGCGCACCACTGACATGGGCCCAGCTGACCCTACCAGCGACTGCTCAGTGAGGACTTGAGAATCTTTTAGGGGAAATTCTCAAAGTATTTTCCTTCTGTTAGAATATATAGAGTACGTGAAACCTTTGCCCAATATGATCAGTTCTTTCTCTTTGAAGATATTGATAAGAATGTTCACAGTTAAGTGACATTATACTAATCGGTAATGAAAACACTAACAAAGACCATATATCTGAGATTAAAATCCACAAATCATTTTGCCAAGCCCTGGGGTAAGCATATTTTCAATGACCTAGACTGCATATAAAATCCCCTATTAAAATAATATGCTATTAAAATGAAGCTTATTTTTAAAAAGTCAGTGCACCCTATCATTCAAAAGGCACATATATTTTTGATTTCATGATTTTTTGTAAAGACATGCAAAGTATTGAAGGACATACGCTACTTATTTGTAGACTCTAAAGGCCACTGTTACAAAACTATATGGACAGTCTAAATCAAATACATCTTGATATGACATATTGTAAGTTTAGATACTTTGTTACCACTCAAGTTTACTATTAATTAAAAGTGACAGTGTTCCTTTAAATTCTCTAGAGACCATTTAATCCATTTCCACTGCTATCAGAAACACTGGTTGGAAAAAAAAATCAATACCCATTTGTGAATCTTGAGTATGTATTAAACAAGACACGTCTAACCAGTTCATTTGCACTTGAAAGCAGCCATCTGTAGAAGCCAGCTTTGCCTAAGCAGATATGATTGCTAATAATGTGATATCCCTGTAGACTACAAAGCCCACACAGAGCTATTCAGTATATAGTTCACAGCACTGGCATTAAATTAGTTATGCTGCACTGATGTTAGAAATACATATACACACACACATATACACTAAATCTTACTCTCAAACCTCAAACCTACTTGATAATATACAAGTAAACATTTGTCAAAAAAAAGGAGCACCATGCAGTTCATGAATGTTTCATTTTACTTGGAGTTCAAATTTTGGAATACTAGTTTGGGAAGCTAAAACCACAAAAAAAATTTAACGGTAGTCTAGGTTGAAAAGCCAGAGACCAGTCTTTTCCAATTTACAGTATAGAAGCTTCCAGTTAGTATTAATTATTCTTACAAGCAGGAAATAATATTTTACTATTTATTATAAGGTTTCTCTGAATCATTAAAAAATTATTCATAATTCCTATATCTGTCAGGTTTATTACCACATAGAATCTACTAAGAATTGGTAAAACAGGTTTATCATGCAAGAAGCATCTGCTCTCTGAATTCTGGTAATATTTTCTATTATCATTTTTATCTTCTTTATGAAAAAATATATATGCCAACATGATGTAGCATGTTGACAAATAATCTATTTTTTCTCATATCTCATTAGTATTCTTAACAAAGTTTAGTCTCAGTATTTATATCTCCATCGATATCAATACAGATGATACAACTGAAAAATGAACAAATCTGCTGTAAACTGTAACTTCTGCTCATTTAAAAACACAAAATGCCTCTCATTCAATATCAAACCATTTATACTGAAATTTTTTCCCCTCCTCTTCCTAGTATTCCAACAGTTCTATTACAGTCCTACTATATCATCTCTTAAAGGATGCCAGTGAGACTAGACTAACTTAAAATAAATAAACTTTTTTTGTATCTTTTTCAAAATACGACATAGTAACACAGAAGCGAGTCCTCTTTAAATCCCGTAATACTTTCTATGGTAGTCTTCAAAAAATGAAACGAAAGATAAAGAAGCCTTCCTAGAATGTCAGTTTAATCGGCTGACCTATCTATCCATTAGAGATTACTAGATTCTCTAAGTAAAACTGAATAAGCCAAACAAAATAAATTTTGCGACACAATTTACAATTGAAAAAAGCATTTCCTACTATGTGTAACACTGTCTCACTGTGTGTGTCTGCAAGTCAAATCACAGCAATTAGCTGAAATAAAGCACAATTTTGGACCTGCCCTCTAGTGTTGAGAAAGCAAATCAAATGCCCAAAGATCTTTAAACAAAAAAGTAAAAAGCACGAAGTTTCAGTGAGAATAGGTTCTCTTTAATAAGTTTCTATGTCTTTCCTTGAATTACTCATATGCAATACCACTTCTATTTCAGATATTCAGATTTAATAAATGTAATTTTTCATTGGTCACCAGTGAACATGATCTTTGAAATTATTTATAATTATGTAAACCTAGCTTATTTTATTTTCAGTTACAGAAAAAAAACCCATGAAACTGACAACAAATTAAATGTTTTTAAAATGACATAAATGCATATAAACATCTATAACTCTTCAATCAGTGGACATTAAACATTCATAATCTTACTTCACTTTAGACAGTATGGTTTAAAAGACAATTATTACTCTTTTTTTAACATGAATAGCTTCATATTCATAGGAAGTTCTGAAATCTGAAAATAAAAAATACCTTACCTTGACTGCATTTTCAGAACCCTCCTCTTTAAAATCTTCATATTTCATTACTTCAGCCATAATGAATCCCTTTTCAAAATCTGTGTGAATCTTCACATAGAATCTACTAAGAATTGGTAAAACAGGTTTATCATGCAAGAAGCATCTGCTCTCTGAATTCTGGTAATATTTTCTATTATCATTTTTATCTTCTTTATGAAAAAATATATATGCCAACATGATGTAGCATGTTGACAAATAATCTATTTTTTCTCATATCTCATTAGTATTCTTAACAAAGTTTAGTCTCAGTATTTATATCTCCATCGATATCAATACAGATGATACAACTGAAAAATGAACAAATCTGCTGTAAACTGTAACTTCTGCTCATTTAAAAACACAAAATGCCTCTCATTCAATATCAAACCATTTATACTGAAATTTTTTCCCCTCCTCTTCCTAGTATTCCAACAGTTCTATTACAGTCCTACTATATCATCTCTTAAAGGATGCCAGTGAGACTAGACTAACTTAAAATAAATAAACTTTTTTTGTATCTTTTTCAAAATACGACATAGTAACACAGAAGCGAGTCCTCTTTAAATCCCGTAATACTTTCTATGGTAGTCTTCAAAAAATGAAACGAAAGATAAAGAAGCCTTCCTAGAATGTCAGTTTAATCGGCTGACCTATCTATCCATTAGAGATTACTAGATTCTCTAAGTAAAACTGAATAAGCCAAACAAAATAAATTTTGCGACACAATTTACAATTGAAAAAAGCATTTCCTACTATGTGTAACACTGTCTCACTGTGTGTGTCTGCAAGTCAAATCACAGCAATTAGCTGAAATAAAGCACAATTTTGGACCTGCCCTCTAGTGTTGAGAAAGCAAATCAAATGCCCAAAGATCTTTAAACAAAAAAGTAAAAAGCACGAAGTTTCAGTGAGAATAGGTTCTCTTTAATAAGTTTCTATGTCTTTCCTTGAATTACTCATATGCAATACCACTTCTATTTCAGATATTCAGATTTAATAAATGTAATTTTTCATTGGTCACCAGTGAACATGATCTTTGAAATTATTTATAATTATGTAAACCTAGCTTATTTTATTTTCAGTTACAGAAAAAAAACCCATGAAACTGACAACAAATTAAATGTTTTTAAAATGACATAAATGCATATAAACATCTATAACTCTTCAATCAGTGGACATTAAACATTCATAATCTTACTTCACTTTAGACAGTATGGTTTAAAAGACAATTATTACTCTTTTTTTAACATGAATAGCTTCATATTCATAGGAAGTTCTGAAATCTGAAAATAAAAAATACCTTACCTTGACTGCATTTTCAGAACCCTCCTCTTTAAAATCTTCATATTTCATTACTTCAGCCATAATGAATCCCTTTTCAAAATCTGTGTGAATCTTCCCTGCAGCTTGGGGAGCCTTCGTCCCTTTCTTTGAAAAGAAAGACCAGAGAAAACTAATTGCATTTAAGTTGATTGATTGTGAACAGAGTTTCTTTCCTCTGATCTGCAGTTGGGCCCAACTTCAACTTGGTCCCATACCAGTTAAGATGTCAGGTACACAATTAGTGCATTTTCAACCCCGGGCGCTATCTGTGTAGCAAGTTTGGCACAGATAGATCAGTAGCTGTTAAAGAAGCATAGCTTTGTTTTTCCTAACAGTCATCCACAGCTTTATTGATTTAGATGCAGTGGTCTGGTTTTGGTGTAGGTTTCATTTCGATTTTCTATTCTTTGCAGTGGAAAAAAAAATAAAGATTTTTAAGTAACTTTCAAGTTGAATTATCAAAGGTTTTAAAAAGATAAAAAGCCCTCAAAATTTCAGCTCATCTAAAGAACATATAAAAATCAATAATATAAGGAGACATTTTAGAGGCATTTCCAACAAATCGCACAATCTATGCTCAGCAAATAATTTTTAAATTCCCAGAAAATTTTAATAATAAAATTTTTTTTAACATTTTGCATAAGACACCCTGCCTCTAACCACCCAAGACACAAATGCAAGTTGGAGAGAAGAAGAGAAATGTCTTATAATTACCACATATGTTAAATTACAAGGACATACATTTCAGACACACACAACCATGGAAAGAAATTTGAGAAATAATGGTGACCTAAAGGCTGCTTAATAAAGCATGTTAAAGTGATAAGGAGTCTGACACTATAAAGCACAGTTTTTACAATAAAAGATGTATTGGATTAATATGGCTACTCACTGATGCTTACCTGACTAAATATCTTAGCACATTAAATCACAGATACTTACAATCGGTCTTAAGATAAACCAGCTTTCACATTTTCAAGCCCAGAGCATGCTAGCGTTTCTGCCTCACATACTGAAGTTTGGAAGTTTGAAGGCGTTAAAATACATCTTTAATACATATAGCAAAAATAAACCCCAGAAATTTATTTACTAACTTCGATTTGCTTTGACATTATTTTCTAAGTCTATATAAAAGGACTTTGGTTAGAAGTCAATCAAACATTTTTTTACAAAGGGGAGAGAAGATGAGAGTGAATCTCACAGTCACAGGAGGCATTTAACATTTCGCTGCATTGCCTCCATATTTCTATCCATATCACATCAACATAACTGTAACAATACATCACAGTAGTCAGCGAAAACAAAAACTGAATCGGCACGAAAATTTACAATGTAGATATATTTAAAGAGCATAATAAAAGACTGAATAAGACACAGTATTTCTGAAAGTTCTGGCATTATTTTTATATTCTGTAACACACTATTTAGGAGTACATATATTTCAAAATATTTTTCAATAGTAATTACTATATTACAATATATTTACATTGAAAAGCAAACATTAGAGTTCAGGTTCTATTGTCCTCTGGGAATAAATTAGTCATTCTCTCTGGTTGTGTTTAGTATACATCACTATTTAAAATACACATCACATTTTTAAAGAAGGAAGATTGAACATATAACACTAAAAATAAACATTACTTCTATGAATTCAAATTAAAAAAAGGCATGAATTATTACACATTTGAGTTTAGCTTTTTGAGCCCAACTGTGTATCTATGAAGAGCATAATGATGTCATATTGCTTTTATTGCTGAAAATGTAATCCGAGCAAAGCAAAGGAGGAAAGAACCACCCGCAACCCAAACAAACTTAGCGAATACAAAATGAAAAGCAACATCAATTTCACTGCAGACAAACCCAGTCACACAGATTAAGCAAGCACAATACTGGTGCGTCTTATCTCTGACCACAGGAGGAGGGTAGACAGATTCTACAGGATGAAGAAATTCAGACTATGTAATAGGCAGAATCAATTGTTACCTGCCTCAATCAATGCCGCTCCACTTTCACTGTTCAGCAGCTCACAAATAATTAAAGTTATCCTGGACAAAAACCTCATCTGTAATGACTAGCTAACCGCCACCATGACAAACTTCAAAGTCAGTGATATCAATCTGAATTCAATAGTGTGGAACTGGATATAGCTGATGAATAAGTATGAATCTTACCCTGATGGTCCATGCACGCACTTCATCTGGGCCTGCAGTGAAAAAGTATTCTAGTTGGAGTGCTGCAAACCCAGCCTTAATGATCTTTGGCAAAGCACTGAAATAAAATGAAACAAATTCACTCAACACATAAGTTGATTGTGCCAGCGAACAGTACAGAACTAAACTTAGTCATTTCGAGCAGAAAATGTTAATGATATTAGTAAATGACCATTTAGCTTTCATAATACACTTAAAGAGGGCAGAAAGCAAGTAACTATCTCTAAAAACATCCCTCCTGGCATTGATTTTAATTGTATTAGCCTGCAGATATAATTTTGAGTTGTTTACTATAAAAAAAGGAAAAATCAGATCTACCCACCCTATGACTATTTTCACCCAATATTAATTATTTCCAGGACCTGGACCACAAAAGCAAAAATTACTTGATTGAAACCCAACATTTAAACAACATATTACTGTTACTCAGAAAAAATTATGGCAACTGATTCACCCTTTTCCCCTCCCCCACTGAACATGACGAAAGAGTTTTGGCGATCATGCCTCCTCAAAAATATACATAACTAATACCTATGTTATAATTAAAACACTGTACGGAGATGACAGATGACAGTTAAAAACTTAATTTAAAATAAATCTTTTCACTCTGTCTCATGGTAAAGAAAGGAGAAGATTCCCTCTTTATAATGGTAATTACTCTGTCATTTATTATTCTATCAGCGCAAGCAATTAAATTACTGCAAGGAAATAGTTGATAATAAAGTGTAGGGA
>NW_006159807.1:3276739-3292952 GCF_000334495.1 Tupaia belangeri chinensis | reverse complement strand
GCTAATTAACCTTTGTGTCATGTTCGCTTCCAGATACTTCTGTCTCTCCTCAGCACTCAATTCTTGCAACTTGAGTTCCAAGGCCCCACTAAAAGGAATGACCAAGGCACCTGGGTCATACTTGTCCACCCACTCTTTAATTTTTATCAACCTGTAGACAAAAAAGGGCACAACATTATCTTGTAGTGCATGCATGACTGTACCACATTCATTATTATCAAGTAGCACATACATATTCATAAGAATTGCACGGTTTTATGATGCCATCTTTTTGTGTATAGCTTTCCAAGGTCAAGGCATTAACAGGCAGCGCGGTTGCTTCAGGTATACGCCATAATATTGTACTGTAATCTAGTTTTACTTTAGCACATTATCTATAGGAACTATTACACAAATATTTTAAAACTTTTCTTAGTTACACTGGATTTGTTCAGCATTAACACCTGTACCCTTGAAGAAAGCCTCAATCTTCGAATTTCTTATTTTCCTTACTCTACAAAGTACATTTCAGAAAAAACACCACAAGCATGTGTTTGTAAAGGGGTCACATCTGAAACTGCCAGGCAGTTCTGAAGCGTCCTTGTCAAATAAATAATGTGCTCCACCCAGATATAATACCTGCATGTCTGCTTTAGTCCCTGCTTAGACTGAGAACTTAACAGTAGTTAAAGTTTTAAGGGAGACTTGCTAACCAAAACAAATATGTTCAGAAATATCAACTCAACAAATACCGTATCATGCACACAGTATTCTTCCGAACCTGGCTTTTGTGGGATTATGAATACTAGAACTGCAGAGGAAATAAATCACCGTATTCACAAAGAATTTGGAAAGCCCAATCTCTTCGGAAACTGATACTAGTTTTTACCTGAAAAGATAGTACTGAGTCAATTATTTTTTCTTTCTGCAAAGCATGAAGTATTTTGGCAAAGGAGTAATTAGAATACAAATGAAATAAATGTAGTGAATCTATTAACCAGTGTCAATTCAACCGCTGTCCTAACTTTATTCCGTGGCATGTTACTGAACCCTTCCAGGCCTCGATTTCCTGACCTGTGAACAGGGATTACAAGAGCACTTACTATATTGTAAAGAGCCTTGAAAATAAGGCCTACAAGTAGTGAACAAATAACTAATAGCAGCTGTTAGTTTTTATCCTCAGATAGCCATAACAAGCACTGCTATCATTCTGAATGAGTTTGGTACAGGACTAACCACAGATGCCACTGAAATGTACATGAAAATTTTTCATGTATGCCATAGTCTTCTATAATTCCACTAGCCTCTCATATTTAAACCAAAGTTTTAATAGCTATTATGGCAAAACACTATGATGGAAACTCTTTTAAGTAATTAATGTAAATGTCACTTTAGGGAAAAAGAAAAGTAAGAACTAAATCACAAATCTATCAACAATCAAATACTGGGAAAAAAGGGCACGGGATAGGAGTTATTAGAAAATTATGAATATAGTCCACTGAGCAGGACTTGGGATAGGAGAAAGAAATGAGAAAAAATTCACACAATAGTTTGTACATGTTTGTATAATAACATGTTTGTATAATAAGAGAAACTACCTATTTAATATGTTATTAGTAGGTTTCTGATACTTGTAATAATATTTTTCCTTTAGTTTATAGCCTAAAAGTGGGACCAACCATTATTTATTTTGGAATAAAGTATATGACCTTTAAAATATGATTCAAACCAGGTATTCTTTAATCCAACATTATGAAGGGCATGCTAAAAAAGGGGAAAAGTTTAAATTGGTATGTCTACCTATAGTAACACTGTGAAATTTTAAGTTACTTCATAGACTATTCAAACAAAACTCTATATTAAAATGTTATCATTAATAATATATTAATATACTTTCATTATTATACAATTTAGAGTCAAACATGTAATTTAAAAAAACAGATCACATGCCAAATACAGATTCAATAAAGGTGAAATAAAACAAGCCCATAGATTGTAAAAGGATAATATAAAAATGTACATTTGTTTCATCAATACGGTCAACATAGCTAATAAGGCCTGAACTGTTACGAAACAACAAGATAAAAAATAATTACTTTGGCTAAAACATCAATTCAGAATAACAATGGTTTTACCCCCTCATTTTAACGGCCTTTCCTGCAGGGTCCTCAGAGGGATTATTTGCATTCCTCAGGTGTTCTATTGTACAATTCAGATGAATAAAGACTTACAAATCATTCCTCTACCGCCAGTGTGAGACTTTGATCTGGTGAATACACCATTGTACCTTAACTATAATTGGCAAAAAACCTGACAGTGTAGAGCATCACAAGCTTAATAACAAAGGAGAATATCTCAAAGTGTTGACAGATGATCTTCATAATGCAGAAGCAGAGCTGGTACATTTTAGCAGTAAATGAGCACTGAGGTCTAAAGGTCTCTAAAGTGACTGACATCAGACCTGCTCTAGCCTCAGTGAAAGAAAACGGTACCGTAGCACTCTCCGTAAAGTGAGTTGGGCTCTTTGCCTGCAAGCTTCACTTTTGTGACTTTCACTGGCATAAAAAACACAGGGAAGATGAAAAGTGAGTTAGGTTCTTTGGCTGTCTGCTTTACTTTTGTGACTTTTACTATCAAACAAAAGTGAGAAATGTCCCAAAGTGATTTTTAATTACATACCTGAAAAACACTTTGGGTAATTAAAATGTAACTCGATTTCAAGATTATAGTCTGAAATATAGATAATATATCTATTAGGTCTGATGGTTACAAAAGTGTGATAATGAGGCCAACATCACAAGTTCGAGCCCCACAGGGGACCAGTTACCTTTTGCAGAAAAATGTCTATTCTCTTGCTACAAACCATATCCCAAACTATAGTCAGTCATCTCAAAAATGTGTGCTATTGGCACATGAAGAATAAGGAAAATTAAAGTTGAGCAAAGTACCACTACTAGAAAAAGAATTCCACATTCTGTCCAAGTAACCAAATAATAATCTGCATGTACAAATGTTAGCGAATGTCTAAAGAAAGGCTTCCAATTGCTAACGACTAAAGAAATGACAATAATGATATTGGAATAGAATATCAAATTATATGAGGGGGAGGAGGTGAAGAAACAGTAAAGAAAGAGTTTCAAAGAGTAAAACTGAAAAGGCCTTTGTAGCTTCATTTTATAACTTCATATGAACCGATTATTATAAGGCAATAGTCAATAAGGAGTTGAGGCAATGTTTGATACCCTCAGCCTTATGAGTGACAAGTGGAAATAGGGGCTACCACTAGCTGTGTTTTTTTCCCTGCCAGCGATTCTACGGCAAGGGGGACAAAGCAGGGACAATTGGTCTTAAGACTAAAAGGGTGATGCTTTGCAATACATTGACAGGTTGGGACCGTATGTTCCTTGGCAGAATGAATTTTTGAGTATTAAATTTACAAAAGATCTTTTCTCAAATTTATCTTTAGTTTTATAATCTGACCTTCTTAGCTAACCTTAAAATTCTAGATTCCAAAATTTTATTCTTCTAGAATCATTCACATCATTTATATGTTTTTCCAGATACTATTTTTCTTTTTAATTTGCCAGAGGGCACATGCGCTTGCCACAGAGAGACAGAGACAGAAAGAGGGGAAGAAAGCATCCCCCAATGTGGTGAGGTCGTGCCACAATCCCTTCTCCATTTCCTTCCTGTGGGGACTTTGGGCATGGGGAGGCCTAGCATGCTTCTCCGGCTACTGTAGGTGCCAGACTAAAGCCATACAGTCAGGCTCGTGGGATCCAGCTCCCTTAACACTTTGCCATGGGGCTAGCCCACCAGATGCTATTAATTTTACTACTAAAAATTCTATTTGTTTTGTTTTCAAATCTACCTGCTATTCTTAATTATTATTAAGTTATTCTTGTTTAATAAATTCTTTGTCCTTTTCCATGTTAATTTAAAAGTTTCTTTCAGGTTGTTGTTGTTGGTTTTTTGTTTGTTTTAGTTTGCTATAGGGTGTGTGCACTCACCAGAGACAGAGAGGGAGAAGGAAAGTGAGAAATCATCCCCCTGGGGGTGATCATGCCACATTTCCTTCTCTCAGGATTTTAGTCACACAGGCTCACATACCAGGTGTTTTTTGTTTTGTTTTGTTCCCCCCCCCGCCAGCTGCTGGGCTGGAACTCAAACCGTGCAGTTGGCCATGTGGGATATAGCTCCTTAACCTCTGTGCCACCTGCTGGTCCCAGACAGGTTTTATTTCTAGTTTCTTGGGTCTAACTCTCATCCTCTTCCATCCTTCGCTGTCACCTGTTATCAGCCTCTCTGGGCACTTGGTTCCTGTGTGTCTGTGTGTGTGTGTGTGTGTGTGTGTGTGTGTGTGTGTGTGTGGTCACTCTGGCAGCAGCAGTTAGGTTCCAAATGAGTCTGGCTGAGATGTTTCATGACGTAGTTTAGAGATGGCTTCTTCTAGGGAGAGATCAATGGAGGGTCTTAAGCAACCAATTTATTGATAGATGTTTTTAGGCTTGGTGTTTTTGTACTAAATTATGGGGCCTACAGTTTCCTTCCTTGTCTAGAAGGTGCAGTTTGTTGTTGTTGTTGTTGAAGTGTTGTTTTTTCCTCCTAGTATCTGATCATGGAAAAGATAGTTTGTTCTAGGTTTAATGAGTGAGCTTAGTTTATCTCTAGCCTGGAACTACCTGCACCTCGACCATTATGCCCTGGGGACATGAAGGCCTCTAAGTCACATTGGCCCAGTTTCCCCTGAGGGGCATGCACTGCCTATCTCACCCTTCACTGCCATGGAGTTTCGCTTTTGTTTCTGGCACTTAGTTCCTTTTTTTGCTTTCAAGGCCGGTATATGTTCTAAAATACCACACTGCCCTTTGCTGGTTATTTTCTCTGTGGTTTCTACATATGAGGAACAAAGGAACTTCCTATATTGGCTCAGTCCACCATTTTTTTTTTTTTTGAGAGATTTTCACTGTAGGGCGTGTGCGCTCGTCAGACAGACAGAGAGAGACATAGAGACAGAAAGCGAGAAATCACCCCCCAGGGGGGATGGTCACGCCGCAATCCCTTCTCCTCCATTCTCCTCTCGGGATCTTGGGCACGCACGCACACGCGCCCGGCGTGAGTTTTTTAAGCCACCGGGTCCGGGACACGAACCGCGGTCGACTACGTGGGAGTCCAGCGACATAGCCATTACGCTAACTGCTGGTTCCCAGTCCACCATTTTTTTAAGAATAATTTTAATTTAACTTTATTTACTTACTTGTTTTTCATATGACCAGAGAGAGCGAGAGAGAGAGAGAGGGAAAATGAGAAAGCAAGCTACCAGGTCCATTACTCGAACCATGGTCAGCCATGAGGGAGTCCAGCGCCCTTAATCACCATGCTACTTGCTGGCCCCTCAGTTCACCATCTTAACTGGATGTTCTGTATACCAGAGTCGAATCACATTTTATTTTTATTTATTTATTTATTTATTTATTTTCTTCTTAATCTGTGATAGAGTGCATGTGCATGTGAGAGAGAACAGCACCCCCCACAGGGCTCATTCACACTGTGATCCCCTTTCTCCATCTTGAGCCTTCCAGGATCCTGCGCCCAGTGTGCTTTCAGGCTAACTGGAGTGGGCACTTCAACTATGGTCAGCATGTGGCTTACGACTCTTCAGTTTGGTGTGCTTAACCAAGCATGCCACAGCGGCTGGGACAAGTCACCAATGTATAGTGTTATGAAACAAAAGCTTCCAAACATTATTTAAAAGTTATTTATTTCTTAAGAAAGCAAGAAGTACCCCCAAGCTGGGTCTTCATGTCATGGTCCATCCTCAGTTTCAGCCAGCCTGGGTTATGGTCATGCATGTGCATGTGTGCATGGGGAGGCCCTAGGACTCAAACCCTGGACCTTCCCATGTGAATCCAGTTGTAGCAGTGCTGTTGTCTGGCTCTGAAACTTTTTTTCACCACCACATACAGTAAGAAATAGATTTCACATGTGCCCCAAACATATGGTATATGGGCAGACAATCTTCACACCCCTATCGAAGCTGAGCCAGGTTTCACAAAAGAATATTTACCTTTATAAGTGACTAGAACAATCTCAGTATTGCTATTTGATATTCTGCATAAAAAGTAAATGCTTGCATCTTAAAATACATCCCGGGTGGCACAGTCAGTAGAAAACTGAACTGCTGTCCTGGGAGCCACACAGCTGACAGTTTGAATACTTGGGTCTGCTTGAAAACACTCCAGCAAGTGCACGAATGCTTAAGATTAGGACAAGCTAGAAAGCTGGGGAAACGGGATCATGCATGACCAGACCCTGTTGAGGGTTCGCTCTCTCTCTCCCTCCTTCTCATGTGCATGCATGCACTATCAAGAATAAAATAAATAAGCTTAAAAGAATGCACCCCTGGAAGTTTTCTCTAGCATACTTTAATAGAACTTTCACATCATCTTTTCTACACACCTCATGCCCTTCTATCCTTTCAGCTACCTCCAGCGGTTCAAATTCTGATTACAATCATACCCTGTTTTATTGTGCTTGGCAGATACTGTGTTTTTCACAAATTGAAGGTTTGTGGCAACTCTGACTTGAGCATGTCTATTGTGCCCTTTTTCAAACAGCATGTGTTCACTTCATGTCTCTGTCACATTTTGGTAATTCTTAGAACATTTCATACTTTTCATTACTATTGTATCTGTTACGGTGATCTGTGATCAGTGATTTTTGATTTTACTACTATAACTGTTTTGGGGCATCATGAACTGCACTCATAAAAGATGATGAACTTGGGACCAGAAGATGGCATAATGGTTATGTCGCTGCACTTCCACATAGTTGACCATGGTTTGAGTACCGGACCTGGTGGCTTAAAACTCTCGCTGGGCGCATACGTGTGTGTGCACAAAATCCCAAGAGGAGAATGGAGCAGAAGAGATTGTGGTGTGGTCATTCCCCCTGGGGGGTGATCTCACTTTCTGTCTCTCCAGTAAGTGCACACACCTATAGCAAAAAATCTCTCTAAAAAAAAAAAGAATGATAAACTTGGGAACAGCAGATGGCATAATGGTTATGTTGCTGGACTCCCATCTAGTCAACCATGGTTTGAGTCCTGGATCTGGTGGCTTGAAACTCATGCTGGGTGAATGGGCATGTATGCCAAAAATTCCAAGAGGAGAATGGAGGAGAAGGGACTGTTGGCATGGCTATCCTCCCTGGGGGATGATTTCTCGCCTTCTCTATCTCTCTGTCTCACTGGACATGCATGTGCCCTACAGCAAAAATCTCAAAAAAAAAAAAGATGACAAACTTAATCTATATTGTTAATATGTATTCTAACCACTCCATTCCAAGCTATTCCCCAATTTCTCTTCCTCTTCTCAAGCCTCTCTATTTCCTGAGACACAAGAATATTGAAATTAATAACTCTACGATGGGTTCTAAGTGTTCCAATGAAAGGAAGAGTAGCATGCCTCTCACTTTAAATTGAAAGCTAGAAATGATTAAGCTTTGTGAGGAAGACATATTGAAATCCAAGACAGGTTGAAAGCTATGCCTCCTGCACTAGTTAGTCAAGCTGTAATGCAAAGGAAAGTTTCTGAAAGGAAGTAAAAGCACCACTCTAGCAAATACATGAATGACAAGGAAGTGAAATAGCCTTATTGCTGGTATGGAGAAAGTTTCAGTGGTTTGGATAGAAGAGCAAAGCAGGCACCACATTTCCTTAAGTCAAAGCCTAGGCCAGAGCAAGGCCCTAACTGTTCTATTTATGAAGGCTGAGAGCTGAGAAAACTACAAAAGGAAAATCTGAAGTAAGCAGAGGTTGTTTGGATCACGAGGTTTAAGCAAAGATGTCTCCATGACATAAAAGTGCAAGATGAAGCAGCAAGTGCAGATGCAGAGTTGCAGCAAAGTATCCAGATCTATTCAACAGCTAAGGTCATTGCGAATGTGGCTCCACGAAACAGCAGATTTTCAATGTGGACAAACAGCCTTCTATTGGAAAGAGACAGTGCTAGCTCGGATCTTGGTAGGTAGAAAAAAGTCAATTCTGGCTCCAAAGCTTCAGAGGACAGGTTGACTCTCTTGTCCAGAACTAATGCAGCTGGTGACTTTAGGTTGAAGCCGTTACTCATTTACCAATCCAATAGTCTATGGCCTTTAAGAATTATGCTAAATCTTCTTTGCCTGTGCTCTATAAATGGACTGACAAAGCCTAGATGACAGCACATTTGTTCACATTGTGGCTTATGGACTATTTTGAGGCCCACTCAGAAAAAAAGATTCTTTTCAAAGTATGACTGCTTATTGACAATGCACTTGGTCATTCAAGAGCTCCGATGGAGATGCACAAAAACATCAATGCTGTTTTCATACCCGTGAACATAATAACCATTTTGCAGCCCATGAATCAAGGAGTCCTTTTGACTTTCAAGTCTTATTATTTTTGAAAATTTTTGCCAGGGGGCGCATGCACTCACCAGACACACACACACACACACACACACACACACACACACACACAGAGAGAGAGAGAGAGAGAGAGAAGAAAGTGGAAAAGTACCCTCACTATGGAGAATGGTGATGCCACAATTCCTTCTTTTCCATTTCTTCCTTCTTTCAGGATGTTAGGCATACATGCACATGTGCCTGGAGTTTCCCTTAAGCCGCCAGGTCTGGGACTTAAATCGTGCAGTCAGATATATGGTATCTACCTGCCTTAATCATCCATCACCGGCTGGCCCTCAGGTTTTACTACTTAAGAAATAACATTTAAGGCCAGTAGGTGGTGTGGTGGTTAAGGTGGCTGGATCAACATGACTGACTGTGCGGTGTGAGTCTTGGACCTGATGGCTTGAAAAAGACATGCCAGGTGTGTGGGCAGGTGTGCCCAAAATCTTGAGAGGAAAATGGTGGAAAAGGGACTATGAAGTGGTCGCCCAACCCCACCCAAGGGTAAGCTGTCACTTTCTCTCTCTCTCTCTGTCTTTCTCCAGTGAGTGTACACACCCTATAGCAGCAAAAAAAAAAAAAAAAAGAGAGAGAGAGAATAAAAAAAGATACATTTCATAGGATATGGCTAACATAGTGATTCTTCTAATAAATCTGGACAGAGTAAACTGAAATCTTTCTGGAAAGGATTCACCATACTAGGCGCCATTAGAAATATTCATGATTCATGGGAGAAGGTTAAAATACCAATATTAACAGGAGTTTGGAAGAAGTGGATTCCAACCTTCATGGACGACTTTAAGGGGTTCAAGACTTCAGTGGAGTAAGCAACTGCAGATGTGGTGGAAGAGAACTAGAATTAAAAGTGGAGCCTGAATATGTGACTGAATTGCTGCAATCTCATGATAAAACTTTAATGGGTGAAGAATTTTGCTTCTTATGAATAAGCGAAGAAAAGTAGATTCTATTTCTTCTTTCCTTTTTTTTTTTTTTTTTTTCTTTTTAAATAACAGAGAAAGAACACAGTAAGGAAGAGGGGAGAGAGAGAGAGAGAGAGGCATTTCTGCCAGGATTTTACCCTGTTGTGATCCTCCTGTCCCACCCTCCCAAGTAGCTAAGACCACAGATAGGATCCATCATGTCCAGACTCTTTTATGTCAGGCCGGGCACCAAACCAGGACCTCCCACGTGCCCTGGGCCTCTGTGCAGTGCCCTCCCAATTATGCCACACAAGCTGGGCCAAAAAAGTGGTTTCCTTAGATGGAATCTAGTCCTGGAGATGATGCCGTAAACACTGCTGAAATGACAAAGGACTCAGAATATTACATAAACTTGGTTGATAAAGTAGTGGCAAGGTTCGATAGGTCTAATTGTGAAACATTCTACTGCTATCTACTGATAGCAAAATGCTATCAAACAGCATCACATGCTATAGAGAAATCTTTCATGAAAGGAAGAGTTAATCAATTAATGCAGCAAACTTCATTGTCTTATTTTAGCAACTGTCGTGGCTGCCCCAACCTTCGGCAACCACCACTCTGATCTGTCAGCAACCATCAACATCAAGGGAAAACATTCCACCAGCAAAATGATCAAAATTTGCTGAAAGCACAGATGATCATTAACATTTTCTTTAAAAGTTCTTTTTTTTTTTTTTTTTTTTTTTAAGAGAGAGAGATTATTCCCATAGGGTGCATGTGCTCGCCATAGAGACAGAAAGAAAGTGAGAAATCACCCCCTGGGGGTAATGGCTATGTTGCAATCCCTTCTCCTCCATTCTCCTCTTGAGACTTTTGGGAACATATGCACACACACCCAACTTGAGTTTGAAGCCTCTGGGTCTGAGATTCGAACACCAGTGGACTATGCAGGAGTCCAGCAATGTAACCATTTCGCCATCTGCTGGTCCCAAAAGTTCATTATTTTAATGACAGTGCAAGAAGGACCCTTGACAGAGTCTTTATATACTATAATTCCCCTTTCCCAGCATTCCAGTTCATTAGGCTCGTGGTTATGCACAAGTGTTGCCTAGCATGTCTCAGGTGAACCAGGCCAAAGATCTGAACCCACTGTGAGTCATGTGGCCCTCAGCACTGCAGTTCGGCATACCACTGACCACAACGCTGAGGATGGCCCTTGTTAGTACCTTTCAGCAATAAAGGTTTTTGTTGTTGTTGTTGTTGCTGTTTACTATAGGGTATGTGCATTTACCAGAGAGAGACAAAAAGAGAGAGTGAGAGGGAAAGTTTTTAAATTAAGGTATCTACATTATTTTCAAGATATAATACTAACAGACTACAGTAAAGTGTGTGTGTAACCTTTATATGAACTGGGAAACCAAAAACTTGTGTGACTTGTGTTGTTGCGATATTTACTTTATTGTGGTGGTGTATAATGGGACCCACAACACCTTTGAGATACGCCTGTATATTATATGAAGACTCTTTAAAGATAGGTCAATCTATCACTAAAGACAAGTTATACTACCATTTATAGTATCTTTGTTGAACATTAGAATTCTCCCAAATTTGTTTATTCTACTTTGCAACAACAAAATATATTTAAAGTTACTTTATTTCTCCCCTGGCAGGAAGGAGACCAGCACCCCAACAGGGTCTTTTGTAGTGTGACCCACCCCCAGTCTCAGCCTGCCTGGATCACGGGGGAGGAGTTCTGGGTACCCAGAACCCTTCCATTGTGGGTCCAGTTATGTTAACACTACACTACTGTCTGGCCCCAAAATACATTTAAAATCTTTTAAAAATGTTACATGTGTATTATTAGAATCTTACATACCTTATTTAGTTTTCTGTGTGAATCTATGTCTTCATTCTCTAAAAAAATCAGCAGTGACATCTTGGTTATGGCTATGCATAACTTGTGGCAAGAACCATAGGGCAACATTGAGAAAATGATACTCCTTGTACACAGCAGGCACTATGCTGGTTGATCTGGTGACTTCAAGTCGTTCACTCAGTGTCATTAAGGACCTGGCCTTTACTAAGCTGGCTGCCCTGACGCTGTTCATGGCGTGGATGGACCATAATCCAGGGAGCATTGGTAAACACTGAGGTCATTTCTACTCTCCTCCCTTGCAGGTTTATTCTTGTTTCTATTGCAACCCCTCAGAGTCTCGAATAATAACTTCAAGATATCATGTCCCTCTTTTCCAATTTTCAACATTACCACTACAAATTAACATCAATTTACAGTAGCTTATTAGGGAAAAAAAAATAGGTAAAGCTTCTGGAAGTTGAGGTTATCTTCTCAAAAGTGACATAAACATTATTTAATTGAGGTGGCTTTTTTTGCCTTTTTTTTTAAAGTAGCCAATAAATAATACTGAAAACTTGCATTAAATACTACAAACAATATACAAATTTAAGTAAATTCGATACTCTAGTGGTTAAAGGGGCCAAATTGCACATGGCCCATTGCAGTTCAAGTCTTGCCCTGGCTGCTTGAGAAACACCAGGCATGTGTGCGTGCCTGCCCGAGATCCTGAAAGGGAAATGGAGAAAGGACTAAGGCATGATCATTCCCCATGGGGGGTGCTTTCCCATTCTCTCTCTCTCTCTCTCTCTCTCTCTCTCTCTTTGTCTCTCCAGTGAGCTTACATGACTTATGACAAATTTTGAAGGAAAAAAAAAAAAAGAGTGGGTTAAAGAAGAAATATCAAAAAAAAATTCTAGTGTAATTGACTGGTATCTGAAAATTCAAGGCTTCTAAAGCAGAGCCCCACCCCCTTTTCAAAAAATTGACAGAAAATGCCTGTGCTCACCAGTGAGACAGACAGAGGGTGAAGAGAAAGTAACCCTCAGTGGGATATGGTTATACTGCAATCCTTTCTCCTCCATTTCTTCATCCTGTCAGGATTTCAGGCACACACACTCAGGTGCCTCCCGCATGTTTTACAAGCTCCCAGGACCAGGATTTGAATCACTGGGAGTCATGTGATATCTGGTTCCTTTAGGCACTAGGCTATTTGGTCAGCCCAGAGAGCCCTATCTTTGATACACATAAGAGAGTTCAAGTTTCAGTGTTCTGGCCCGACTTCACGGAGCTGTACAGAATAACAACTACAACTGCTGCTCAAAGTGTGATCGCATCACTTGGGTGCTTGCTGCAAATGCAGAATCTTGGGCCCAACTCCCAATCAGAATCTGCATTTGGCAAGATCCCCAAGTAATTCATATTCATGTTAAATTTTTCAAGGCACTGAACTAAAATAAAAGACTTTGAAAATAATAGCACATTAACCGGAGCATGGAAATGTCTGAGATGAGTATGCACACCAGCTGTTTAACTAAGCAGATGCTGACTACCTAGCAAACTGATAGAGTAGAGTGAGAATGATGGAAAAATTCCTGCTTCTTTTCTACCAATCTGGGGATGAAAGTGAAGAAGGAAGCTCCTGCCACTCCCAAAGCAGAAGCCAAAGCAAAGGCTTTGAAGGCTGTGAAAGCAGTGCTGAAAGGCATCCACAGACACACAAAAACCCTTAAGATCCACATGTCACCCACCTTCCCAGACAATGAGGCTCCACAGGCAGCCCAAATATCCTCAGCAGAGCAGATGAGCCCCCAAGGAGAAACCAGCTTGGCCACTATGCCACCATCAAGATCCCCCTGACCACCGAGTCTGCCGTGAAGACAGAAGACAACACCCCTGTGTTCATTGTGGCTGTCAGGCCAACAAGCACCTGGCCAAACAGTCTGTAAAGAAGTTTGGATGGAGACGTGGCAAACGTCCACACCCTAATCAAGCCTAATGGAGAGAAGACATATGTGTGCCTGGCTCCTGATTATGATGCCAACAAAGTTGGGATCACCTAAACTGAGCCCAGCCAACTCATTCTAAACAAGAGGAAAAAGGTTCTGAAATTGCAGTTAAGTATAAGCAAAATGTTTACTCTGAACCACTGCATTATCAAAGATATTTCTGATTTATAGTAAAAATAATTAACTAGATGGGGTCGGCAGGTGGAGTGGTGGTTAAGGACGCTGGACTTCCACGTGGCCAACTGCGGTTCAAGTCCAGGACCTGGCAGCTTGCTCTCTCACTTTCTTTCTCTGTCTCTCTCTCTCTGTCCCTCTCTGGTCAAATCAAAATAAATAAATAAATAAATAAATCTAAATAAAATAATTCTTAAAAACAATTAACTAGCTTAGACCAAAGAATTACCATAGCCAACAGTTTCTTACTTTATATATATATGTATATATTTTTAAAAATGTATCTTCTATGGTATTCAGCGTGTAAAGAGTGATTCCAACAGAGAGAGCTTTATGAATGTGAATTCGTATCAAGTGGGAGGATAACCACCATGAATTGTTCCCTGTGTGGACCCCACAAGAGCAGAGGCCAAAAAGCTCCATTCATTTTGCAGTCACTATAAAAGGGCAGCGAGTGTGCACGCGCACGTGTGTGTGTTTGCAGGGAAATAAATTCTAGAGAAAGATATTCCTTTTGCAGCAAATATAAATCCGATTTTAGTCTTTCTGTTTCAAGGATTAACAAGCTTTCTGACTCTAGCAATAATTGGAAAGCTGTAACAAATGGATATGGTGGGTATTATGACATGCAGGCAACTTTAAAAGCAAATTTTAAAATTTGATACAGGGGCCAGCAGGTGGTATGGTGGCTGAGGTTCTAGACACCCACATGGCCAACCACAGTTCAATTCCTGGACCTGGAGACTTGACTTCTCACTTTCCCTCTCTCTGGTCAAATCAAATAATAATAATTATTAAGTAAATAAAATAAATAAAATAAAATAAATAAATAATTTAAAATAATTTTTTGAATACAGAAGACAGTAAGTGGCATAGTGGTTAAGGCACTGGATTCCCACATGGCAGACTGCAGTTTGTGTCCCAAACCCAGCCGCTTGAAAATCATGCCAGGCACATATATGTGTTTACTCAGAATCCTGAGAGGAGAATGGAGGAGAAAGGGACTGGATTGAGGCATGGCTATTCTCTGACGGGATGATTTCTCACTTTCCCTCTCTGTGTCTCTGTCTTTTCAGCAACCACACACATCCTATAGCAAAAACCTAAAAATAAATAAATAAATAAATAAATAAACAAACAAACAAATAAATAAATAAATAAATAAAAATTGGTATACACTTATCCCAGCACTTTGGACTCACAACTGTACGATTTCTTTAACCCTAAATATGCTTTAAAAAATACATGCAATTAATCTATATGTGATGAAAATATAACAAGTGTACAGAAATAGTTTTGGGGTTTAGCAAAAAGGCTCCATTTGAAAAAAAGTTCTGTGTAATGAACAAATATGTGGAAAAGGAAACAAGGGTATATTCTAGTTCGAGTCAATCATAGCTCCATTCTCCAATTAGCAAATGGTTCAATTGGGTATGTGAACCAGTTCTGGCCAATAGAGACAATGAAGCATTGGGGAAGCCTGCTGGGTACTTCAAGAAAAGGTTTTAAAAGGTTTCTTTGGTGCATAAAAAGAGAAAAGAAGAGTCTCTGTTGGACACGGTTTTGGATGTTACCCCTGGATCTAGCAGTCATTCCATGATCATAAGGATAGAAGTCAGGAGAGATGGGAGATCCCTTATTCTTGATAATATCACAGGGACATGGAATTAACCAAGCCAGGAGAGAGACCACCCTGAGTCTTTATTCATTTCTAAAAAATTATTTGATTGTATTAATTATTATTTTTAAATTTGTTATAGGACCTGTACACTAATCAGAGAGATACAGAGAGAGAGAGAGGGAAAGTGAGAAAGCAAGCTGCCATGTCTGAGACTCAAACCTCAGTTGGCCACGTGGGAGTTCAGCACCTTAACCACATGTCACTTGCTGGCCCCACTCTGAGTCTTATTAAGTGTTACGGTTCTTTGTATTCTTTGTAGTTGAAAGCATTCCAATACTGAGAATGATGACATTTTGGAGTTCTTCCCATTTAAGTAATGACTGCAGCTCCTGTTAACTCGTGGAATACCCGTTTGTTCTTTAGGATACAGGCTCTTCTAGTGTTCTCCCTGAGCTCCTACATGGGTAAACACTATCACCATATTCCACTATGTGCTACAAGTTTTTGACTTCCTGTTTATCCCTCCCACTATAGAAAAAAGCTATTGGGGGGGCCAGCAGGCGGCATGGTGGTTAAGGTGCTGGATACTCCCACATAGCTGACCATGGTTGCGTTCTGGACCTGGTGGCTTGCTTTTTCACTTTCCCTTTTTGTTTCCTCTCTCTCTTTGTATCTCTCTCTGGTCAAATTAAAATAAATGAATAAATAAAAAAAAATTTTTTTTAAAAAAGTTCTTGCGGTCAGAGATGGTGTTTTGTTTCCTGCTATATCCTGGCACAGTGCCTGGCACATTGTAGATGCTCACATTTTATTTTTTTCTTTTCATTTCTTTCTTTCTTTTTCTTTTTTTAAGAATTATTTTATTTAACTGTTTATTTATTTTTAAATTTTTAAAAAGAATTATTTATTTACTTGTATTTATTCACTCATTTATTTCAATTTGATCAGAGAGAATACACAGAGAGAGAAGGAAAATGAGAGAGCAAGCCACCAGGTCTGGGACTTGAACCGTGGTTGGCTATGTGGGAGTTTTCCAGCACCTTAACCACCACACCACCTGCTGGCCACTGTTTATTTATTTGTTTTAACTTGATCAGAGAGGGACAGAGTGAGAGAGAAAGGGGGAAAAGTGAGAAAACAAGACACCAGGTCCAGGACTTGAACTGCAGTTGACCATGTGGGAGTCCAGCGCCCTTAATCACCACACTTCCTG
>NW_006159807.1:3239177-3276725 GCF_000334495.1 Tupaia belangeri chinensis | reverse complement strand
TTCATATTTTCTGAGTTGATAATATGGTAGAAAGAACTTTAGCTAATGACTCTATGAGGTTATTTAATGTCCTCTTAGCTTTAATTTTATTAATCTGCAAACTGGTCAAGACTAGTAGTTTTAAACCCATTATGAGTTCCCTATGTTAAAAACAAACAAACAAAAATTACATGGAGAAATATCCTGTAGTCAAAATTGTCATGAGGTATGAAGTTAATATTTGTATCTGGCCAGAGAGTCCCAGGATAGACTCTTTCTTTTTTCCACTTTTGTTCAAACAAGACAATACTCGGGTGTTGTAGTCTACAACTAAAAGATAAATCTATAGGCAGAACTACAAATAGGTCTTTATTTAACTATCACAGATTTATTTTTCTAAGAATGTAGATGATAACAGAGATGGACTTCCATAATCATACTATTTATTAAGATGAAAGTTAAAAAAAAAAAAACCTCTGTTATGTTGGAAGACAAAGGGAGAGGAAGCTAAGAATGAGAGGAAGCACGTGTGTGGAGTGAGTGGGAATACGCATCCCAGCATGTATGCCATAGAGGAAGTATGCTAAAGAAAAGGTCCCTGGAAACAACTCTGGCACAGACTCCGCTATGTGGGAGCTCAGGATGGCAGGCAGAGAGCACCTGGGAAGTGTGTGTTGGGAAGGCTGTCCAATCATTTCACTAGGTAGTTGTGAGGAAAACTGTTACAGGTGCAACCCATTCCAGCCTGCCTAGAGATCTAGGGTGCACAGAAAGAGGCTTCTACTGTCAGCCTGAGCTTGTATACCAGGTACTGGTTTCAAGCACCCCAATACCCTCTGAGGAGGGCAGGCATGGCCATGTTGAAGAGCCTGCTGTGGAAGCCAGAACTCCAGGGCCCTAGGATGGTCTGTGCTCTGAGTTCTTAAAGCATCAGCTCCCAATTCTAATTTCCCAACACCTAGCAGAGGGAGTTTCTGCTCTTGCCTCTAACCAATAGAATTCAAACCTGGTTGACATCTCTCTGGGAAGCATACACGTATTACAGCAAAAATCTCTCTTTAAAAAAAAAAAAGTGTCCACCCTATTGGCAATGAGATGATATCTCATTGTAGTTTTGATTTGCATTTTCCTTTTTTTTTTTTTTTTTGAGAGTTTTTTGCTATAGGGCACATGCGCTCACCAGAAAGACAGAGAGAGACAGAGACAGAAAGCAAGAAATTACCCCCCAGGGGGGATGGCCACGCCTCAATCCCTTCTCCTCCATTCTCTTCTCGGGATCTTAGGCACACACACCCAGCGTGAGGTTAAGCCACTGGGTCTGGGGTTCAAACTACAGTCGACTACATGGGGGTCCAGCTACATAGCCATTACACCAACTGCTGGTCCCTTGATTTGCATTTTTCTGATCATGAGTGATATAGGTTATCTTTTCATATGCTTGTTGGCCATTCATATCTTTTTTTTTTTTTTGAGAGGTTTTTGCTATAGGGCATGTATGATGCTTGCCAGAAAGAGAGAAACAGAGAGACAGAAAGTGAGAAATCATCCCCCCCACACCCCAAAGAAATGGCCATGTTGCAGTCCCTTCTCTTCCATTCTCCTCTTGGGATATTGGGCATGTACGCACATGCGCCTGGCATGAGTTTAAGCCACCAGGTCTGGGACTCGAACTACGGTCAACTACATGGGAGTCCAGCAACATAGCCATTATGTCAACTGCTGGTTCCCATTTGTATATCTTCTTTGAAGACATGCCTATTCAAGTTCTTTGTCCATTGTCCTTTTTTTTTTTTTTTTTTAAATCAGGTTATCTGTTGATGAAACTATGGTTAATTGATTTTTGACAAAGTTACAAAACAACTAAGTGGATAAATATAGTCAATAAAAAGTCCTTAGACAACTGGATAGTCACATACAAAAATTAAAATAGGCCAAAGATATAAGTGAAAGAGTTAAAATTAAACATTTTGTGCACTAAAAGACACTACTAAGAAAGTGAAAAGACAATTCACAGAATGAGAAAATATTTGGAAATTATAGTTTAATGGGGTTCAGTATGTAGACTATATTAAGAATTCTTACAATTCAACAATAAAATACCAAACTAAATTCAAAAATAGGCAAAGATCGGGTCAGCAGGTGGTGTGCTGGTTAAGGTGCTAGACTCCCACATGGTTGACCACAGTTTGAGTCCCCAGACCTGGTGGCTCAAAAATCATGCTGGACTGGGACCAGCAGTTAGCGTAATGGCTATGTCACTGGACTACCATGTAGTCAACTGCGGTTCGCATCCTAGACCTGGTGGCTTAAAATTCATGCCAGGTGCATATGCGTGCATGCCCAAGATCCCGAGAAGAGAATGGAGGAGAAGGGATTGTGGTGTGGCCATTCCCCCTGGGGGGGTGATTTCTTGCTTTCTGTCTCTCTGTCTCTCTCTGGCTGTCTGGTGAGCTCACGCGCCCAATAGCAAAAACCTTTAAAAAAATCATGGTGGACACTGTGCATGTGTACCCAAAATCCCAAGAGGAGAATGAAGGAGAAGAGACTGCAGTGTGGCCATTCCCCCTCAGGGGTGATTTTTCACTTTCCCTCTCTCTGTCTCTGTCTCTCTCTGGCAAGCAAATGTACCCTATGGCAAACTCCTAAAAAAAAAAAAAAAAAAGCAAAGGCTTAAATACACATTTTTCCTTGGCGAATATATATATAGTAATAAGCATGAAAAGATCTTATCGTTAGACAAATGCAAAACAAAATCATAAGATATCACTAGGATGGCTATAATTAAAAAGACTGACAATAATAAGTGGCATATCCATATAATAAAATATTATTCAGCCAGAGACCAGAAGATGGCATAATGATTATGACACTGGACTCACACAGTCAACCGTAGCTGAGTCCCAGACCCAGAGGTTTAAACTCACTCTGGGCATGTGTGTGTGTGTGCCCACAATCCTGAGAGGAGAATGGAGAAAGGACTAATATGTGTCCATCCCCCCAGAGGATGATTTCTCACTTTCTGTCTCTGTCTTTCTGGTGAGCACATACACCCTATAGCAAAAATCTCTCTTTTAAAAATTATTTATTATTTAGCTACAAAAAAGAAATGAAGTGCTGATACATGCAGCCATATGAACATCGAAAACATGTTGCTAAGGAAAAAAGTCACACAAAAGGCCCCGCCGCCTTGTATGGCTTACTTTATATGAAATAGTCACAGTGTACAAACCTGAAGTCAGAAGGTAGGTTAGTTGTCACTGGTGGTTAGGTATAGAAGGCAATGGGGAGTTAACGAGTCTGGGTTTCTTTCGAAGGTGATTAAAATGTTCAAAAACCCCAACACAAAGTAATGAGAAATGGTTGAGATACTAAATGTACTAATAATCCCAATTTAAACACTATACATTATACTTATATACTGAAAATCATGTACAAATATGTACAATTATTATATGCTAAGAAGAAATTAGAAATTTCTTTTCTTTTCTTTTGAGAGGTTTTTGCTATAGGGTGCGTGCGCTCGCCAGACAGACAGAGACAGAGAGACAGAAAGTGAGAAATCACCTCCCAGGGGGGATGGCCATGCCGCAATCCCTTCTCCTCCATTCTCCTCTTGGGATCTTGGGCATGCGCACACACACACCCGGCGTGAGTTTTAAGCCACCAGGTCCAGGACGCGAACCGCGGTCGACTACATGGGAGTCCAGCGACATAGCCATTATGCTAACTGCTGGTCCCATGAAATTAAAAAGAAATTTAATGTTCTAAATTAATAGTGATGGTGACATAACACTGTGAATATATTAAAAGCTACTGAATTGTGAACTTTGAAAGGGATAATTTTTTGAATGTGAATTATATGTAAACAGTACAATACCTGCAAACTAAACTGAGAATTAAAGATGAAAAAAAATTAAATGCAAATATTCCCCACATTATGATCCCACAATGTCTGACTTTCCTGTGGAGAAAGTATGGGTAAAAAACAGATTTGGCAGGGGGAGGGGGACAGTCAGTGGCAGTGGTTAAAGTGGCTGGATCCCCCATAGCCAACTGCGCAGTTTGAGTCTCAGACCCAGTGGCTTGGGAAAAAACCATACCAGGCATGTGTGTGTGCATGCCCAAAATCTTGAAAGGAGGGAGAGATGGAGAAGGGATTGTGTGCTGACCATTCCCTGTGGAGGTTATCTCTCACTGATGAATGCAACTTAAAGAACGTGAGAGAAAAGAAAGAAGATTTTGGAGTAAGGCAAACAATTCAAATTATAGCTCAATGGTATACTAGCTAGAATCCTGGGAAAGCCATTGAAGCTTCCTGGGCTTAATCATAAGTGACATAATCACCTATAACAAAATAATAATATCCACCCTCGCAGGTTGATATTAGAATTAAAGTGCCCCAAATATAGGAGGCCTTCAGATGGTTACTTCCGGTCTCAGCTGAATCCTGAATCTTGAGTAGGTCATTGTCAACAGCTACTGTTGAGGTAAAACTAACGTTAGATTTTTTGTGAATAAAGAACGAGAACTCTTTAAAAATCATGTCTCTGTTTCTGAGAAGTCTTGCCTACCTGGATCTTTATAGATAGCGAGATAACTGAAAGGGAAAAAACACATGCACAGTGACTACAAAAGTATTTATTAAGCAATGATGTGTATTGATAAACATTATGTTAGACCTTGGGAATGCAACTTTGAAAAAGGAGTGTAGGGAGTGGAGAAGGAAAAACAAACAAGTGATATCACAAAAGTACAAGTGTTATGACAGGGGAAGAAGAAGGTGCTTGAGGTGTTATGAGGAGGAAGGGGTGCACGATCTCTATTTAAGAAAATAGTGGCTTCATTAAAACCAATAATTTAGGGATAAGAAACCAATATTTTCAATGGTCACTTCAATTGCATACTTAAACTTTTTTTTTTCAGGTTTAATTAGAATAGGAAAGGCAGAAAATGAAGGGTTCTCGTTCATTACAGAGCTGTAATTTTGTTGGGTATATGTGAGTTTCCTGAAGGAGCAGGCATGGAGGATACAAAGCCAAGACAGTCATTGTGAAAGAGACTGTACAAAGGCTTCTCTCCACCACCCCAGCACATGGCCTGTTAGAATGATCTGTTTTCACATAAACTAATTCACTGGAAAAACATTGCCCAACATAATTTTATTACTGACATATTATAATGAATTTAATATTCTGAAGTAGTTCTCTCACTTTACTATAATACACAGAGGTCTTCAAAAGATTCATGTAAATGTATATCACAAGTATACTTTAATTCCATGTTTCTATGAACTTTTTGAAGTCCCCTTGTCCTATGGTTTGGACAGTGGTCTGACTACAAAGGTTCTTGTTTTGGAATTCTGCTCCCAGTATAAAGGTATTGGGAAGTCGTGAGACTTCAGTGAGGCCTTATGGGGCGGTGATTGGATCACAGAGGTATTGCCCTCATGAATGGGTTACTGCTATCTTCTGAGATTAAGTGAGTTCTAGCTCTATTGAAGAGGGGTCAGTTTCTACAGAGTGGGTTTTTTGTTGTTGTAGTTGCTTTATTTTGCTACAGGGCATGGGTGCTAGCTGGGGGTGTGGGTGGGGATTAAGAGAAAGTGAGAAATCACTTCCCCGCGTGGTTGGTCATACCACAATTCTTTCTCCTCAATTTTGGGCATGCACACACACATGCCCAGTGTATTTTTCAAGCAGCTGGGTCTGGCACTTGAATCATGCAGTCGGCCGTGTGGGATCCAACCGCCTTAACCACCATCCCACTGCTGGCCCAGAGTGTGCTGTTATTAAAGGGAGATGGCTGCTCCCATGGTCTCCATACCCATTCATCATCCTTTCTGCCTCTGTCAGTCATGGTGTAAAGCACTACCGCAGTCCGCTCTGATACCAACCCCATGCTTTTCAACTTTCCAGTCACCAAATAAGTCAAATTATAAATCACCCAATTTCAGGTATTTATTTGTTAGAAACACAACAGTGAACTAAGACACCTTGTACTAAGATTCTGTTCTTAGTATACGTCAAAATAACTATAAATGAGAAATCAAATGCTGTGCAATTGACTTCAGTCCATTCTTAATTCTATTCCTAGTGGAGAACCGTAACAAGTTTCCACCTTCTAATAATTAGTCTAACAGTCATTAAATGTACATTCTCTCTCCACTGTAATCAAAGAAATAAAAATAAATATCATAAATTACTGTCTATCAAATTGGTAAAGATGAAAAGAACATTAATATCCAGGGTTAGCTGGGTCTAAGACATATGTACTTTCTTTTTTCCCTTTTGTAAAGGTTTTTTGCCTTAGGACATGTACACTTGCTAGAGAGAGAGAGAGACAGAGAGACAGAGAGACAAAGACAGAAACAGTGAGAGAAAAAGTGAGAAATAACCCCCAGGAGCGATGGCCACGTTGCAATCCCTTCTCCTCCATTCTCCTCCCAGGATCTTGGGCACACATGCAACGTGCCTGGTGTGAGTTTCAAGCCACAGGTCCAGGACTAGAACCACAGTCAGCCATGGTGGAAGTCCAGTGATATAACTGCTATGTCATCTGCTGGCCTCAATACATGTACCTTCTTGAGTGGCTGCATGGATGTTCACTGCACTTAATTACATATTTACTGTGTGTCAGACACTGCTAGCTAGGTGTTGGGTTGGTAGGAATAAATAAGGCAGATATTGTCCTCATCTCCACAAAGACTGCCAAGTCTGTTTGTTGATCTGTGTAAGTATTTTATGTGTGTGTATGTACACATAATATTACCTAGGGTGCATGTGTTTGCTAGAGAGAGAGAGAAAGAGCGAGAGAGAGAGAAAGCACCGCAATGGGGTGTGGTGCTGCCACAATCCTTTTTCCTCTGTTTCTTCAACCCATCAGAATTTGGGGCATGCACACATGCACACACGGTTTTTTTTTTTTTTTTTTTTTTTGGAGAGGTTTTTGCTATAGGGCGTGTGCGCTGACCAGACAGACAGAGAGAAACAGAGAGACAGAAAGCAAGAAATCACCCCCAAGGGCGGATGGCCACGCCGCAATCACTTCTCCTCCATTCTCCTCTTGGGATCTTGGGCATGCACGCACATGCGTCTGGCATGAGTTTAAGTCACTGGGTGCGGGATACGAACCGTGGTCGACTACATGCTAGCTGGGGGTGTGGGTGGGGATTAAGAGAAAGTGAGAAATCACTTCCCCGCGTGGTTGGTCATACCACAATTCTTTCTCCTCAATTTTGGGCATGCACACACACATGCCCAGTGTATTTTTCAAGCAGCTGGGTCTGGCACTTGAATCATGCAGTCGGCCGTGTGGGATCCAACCGCCTTAACCACCATCCCACTGCTGGCCCAGAGTGTGCTGTTATTAAAGGGAGATGGCTGCTCCCATGGTCTCCATACCCATTCATCATCCTTTCTGCCTCTGTCAGTCATGGTGTAAAGCACTACCGCAGTCCGCTCTGATACCAACCCCATGCTTTTCAACTTTCCAGTCACCAAATAAGTCAAATTATAAATCACCCAATTTCAGGTATTTATTTGTTAGAAACACAACAGTGAACTAAGACACCTTGTACTAAGATTCTGTTCTTAGTATACGTCAAAATAACTATAAATGAGAAATCAAATGCTGTGCAATTGACTTCAGTCCATTCTTAATTCTATTCCTAGTGGAGAACCGTAACAAGTTTCCACCTTCTAATAATTAGTCTAACAGTCATTAAATGTACATTCTCTCTCCACTGTAATCAAAGAAATAAAAATAAATATCATAAATTACTGTCTATCAAATTGGTAAAGATGAAAAGAACATTAATATCCAGGGTTAGCTGGGTCTAAGACATATGTACTTTCTTTTTTCCCTTTTGTAAAGGTTTTTTGCCTTAGGACATGTACACTTGCTAGAGAGAGAGAGAGACAGAGAGACAGAGAGACAAAGACAGAAACAGTGAGAGAAAAAGTGAGAAATAACCCCCAGGAGCGATGGCCACGTTGCAATCCCTTCTCCTCCATTCTCCTCCCAGGATCTTGGGCACACATGCAACGTGCCTGGTGTGAGTTTCAAGCCACAGGTCCAGGACTAGAACCACAGTCAGCCATGGTGGAAGTCCAGTGATATAACTGCTATGTAATCTGCTGGCCTCAATACATGTACCTTCTTGAGTGGCTGCATGGATGTTCACTGCACTTAATTACATATTTACTGTGTGTCAGACACTGCTAGCTAGGTGTTGGGTTGGTAGGAATAAATAAGGCAGATATTGTCCTCATCTCCACAAAGACTGCCAAGTCTGTTTGTTGATCTGTGTAAGTATTTTATGTGTGTGTATGTACACATAATATTACCTAGGGTGCATGTGTTTGCTAGAGAGAGAGAGAAAGAGCGAGAGAGAGAGAAAGCACCGCAATGGGGTGTGGTTCTGCCACAATCCTTTTTCCTCTGTTTCTTCAACCCATCAGAATTTGGGGCATGCACACATGCACACACACACACACCTGGCATTCTTTTTTTTTTTTTTTTTTTGGAGAGGTTTTTGCTATAGGGCGTGTGCGCTGACCAGACAGACAGAGAGAAACAGAGAGACAGAAAGCAAGAAATCACCCCCAAGGGCGGATGGCCACGCCGCAATCACTTCTCCTCCATTCTCCTCTTGGGATCTTGGGCATGCACGCACATGCGTCTGGCATGAGTTTAAGTCACTGGGTGCGGGATACGAACCGTGGTCGACTACATGGGAGTCCAGCGACATAGCCATTATGCTAACTGCTGGTCCCCCTCACATTCTTTTCAAGTCACCTACATTAGGGTTTAAATCATGGCCATCCCCCATGGGGGGTGATTTCTCACTTTTCTATTTTTCTCTTTCTGTTGCTTTGGCAAGCACATATGCCCTATAGCAAAAACTCTCTGGAAAAAAAAAAAAAACCTAAATACCTTTTCTACTTATTCATGTATTTTCTTTTGTGAAGTATGTGTTCAACACTTTTGTTCATTTAAAAAATTGGGTTGGGGCCAACAGGTGGTGTGTGGACTCTTACATGGCCAACTGCAGCATGAGTCCCTGACCTGGTGGCTTGCTTTCTCATTTTCCCTTTCTTGCTCTCTCTGTTCAAATTAAAAAATAATTACAATAAATAAAATTGAATCAAATAATTTTTTTAAAAGAGAGTTTTGTTTTGTTTTGTTATAGGGCTTCTGTGCTTGCTGGAGAGACAGAGAAAAAGAGACAAAAAGGGAGAAATCACCCCCCCCCCCCACTCACCCCCTCCCCACACCTAGCTAAGATGGCCACGCCACAATCCCTTCTCCTCCATTCTCCTCTCCATATTTTGGGCATGTGCCTGGTGTGAGTTTTAAGCTGCCAGGTCTGGGACTGGAACTGCAGTTGACTATGAGGGAGTGTTGCAACATAACTATTACACTATATGCTGGTCTCAAATAAATAATTCTTTAAGAAAACTGGGTCATTGGTCTTCATTTTGCTCATTTCTAAAAAAAAAAAAAAAAAATTAAAAATATATTCTAAAGAAAATTTCTTTGTCAGATCTATGTGTTGCAATATTGTAAATATATTTTCCCAGTCTATAATCTTCTTATTTTCTTAATATCTAAAAAAAAAAATTATTATAAGGAGATCCATTTTTTTTCTTTATGATTAGTGTTTTTATCTCAAGTTGTAAAGATCCTCCTATATTTCAATGAAGGGTTGTGGAATGAGGAAATGGCAGAATGAAAATGTTTATAAACCAAATGCAGATAAAAAGAGGCCACAGAGTCAAGGATGCTAAGCTAGGAGGCTGTTACCAAAGTGAAAAATTAAAGGATGAGGTTTTTGTCTTGGTTGATATCCAGTATAATTGAAGAGGAAGAGATGAATAAAGGCCAGATTTGAAGAAAAAAGATGGAATTTGGTGATTAACTGACTACGGTACATAAAAGATGACATGTTAAAATGATTTGAGGAACTTAAGTCTAAATGATTCAGAGAGAGCGGCCCCTGCTAACAATGACTAGAAAGTCTGAAAGGAGGTTCCACTATGGACATTGTAACAGGAAAAAATACAGAGTTTAGTTTTACTCATACTAAGCTTAAAATGGCAATGGAATATCCAAATGGAGATCTCTTGTTGACAGTCATGAATAATGAAACTTGAAAAGGACAAGAAGGAGAAAGTAAGGCTGTGGATTTATGAATCATTAGCAGAGAGCAGTGCGTCTTAAAGTACTGGGTCATTGGAAAAGTCCTGACGTCGGAAAAGCCATCCATGTACCAGTAGCGTCAGTATTACTTAGGAACTTGCTGGACATGACAGCTCTTAGGCCCATCCCACAATGAATCAGGAACTCTGGAAGTGAAGCCCAGTAACCTTTTCTTTTTTTTTTAATTGCCAGAAAGCATGTATGTTCATCGGAGAGAGAAAGAACACACTCCTCCCCCGCCGCCTCTCTGCATCCTTTCACTGTTATTTCTCCATGCTATCAGGATTTGGGGCATACATACATGAGGTGTGTTTCTCAAGCCACCAAGGCCAGGATTCAAACCATGGTCAACCATGTGTGATTTGGCTGCCTATGCACAGCACTTAATCATTGTGCTACAGGGTCAGCCCTACAATATATGTTTTAAAAAACCATCAGGTGATTCTGATACAAATGAAAGTCTGAGAACCATTATTAGCACATAGGTTAGTTAAAGCACAGGCACAGAAAACAAGTGAAAAAGTTAACAGAGTCCCTCAATTACTAATCCCCAGTAGACTTACGTGGATAGAGAAAAAGTAAAGAAGAGATTAAAAGTGAAGGTGAAATATGCCTATCACCCAAAAACCAAGCAAAAGAGAATGTTGTAGAGTTTCTGACTTAAGTTTTTCTGAGAGAGAGAGAGAGAGAGACAGAAATCAGCACATAGAAGAAAAGTGCTCTTTCATCCATTACAGACCTCTTCTCATCTACCCTATTTTTCATACTAGCTTTTTTTTTGCTATAGGGTGCATGTGCTCATCAGAGAGGAAAAGAGAGAGAGAAAGTGAGAAATCACTCCCCAGGGGGAGTGGACACACCACAATCCCTTCTCCTCCATTTTCCTCTCAGGATTTTAGGCATGCATGTATGTACTCCTGGCTTGATTCTCAAGCTGTGAGTCTAGGACTTGGGAGTCCAGCACCTTAACTACCATGCCATCTGCTGGCTCCATATGAGCTTTCTTTTGAAAGGGGAAATATGCAAAGTAATAAAAAATACACTGCTATAAAATCACATTTCTGTGAAAGAGAAAGGAGAAACTGACAGAGATTTTACATTTGTCATTTCATTTAAAACTTTGAAATTGATCATCACTGGGCAAATAGATGCAGAATTCAAATTCACTTCACTCTGAAGTTCCTGATCTTTCTACTATACCAAGTTGCCTGTTTATTTTCAAAATCTCAAGTTGTATATTGAGCTATATTTTTCAAATAATATTTATCCTTTGTGTGCACACAGAAAACTGCTGAACTTTTTTGGCTACCCAAATGACAGTGAGTATATATAACACTTTCAAGGAGAAAGCAGTGAAATGAGCTGTAATGTGAAAGGCAAGTGGGGTAAAAATAAGTTTTTCCTGAAGATTGGATAAATGCTATTGTTTATATGCTCTTAGAAATATGTACTAAAGAAGGAAAAACTGATGATACAGGAGAAAGAACCTAATTCAGTAGATGGATGGGCATATGCAATCATATGTACGACGAAAAGGCTATCCTTGGCCAAGCATACAGCCTGAGGTTAGCAAATCATTGCACGTGTTTTGTGTGGCCCACAAACTGAGGATAGTTTCTACATTTTAAAATGATCTCTTTAAAAAAAAAGAATAATAATATTTTTGTGGCAGTGAAATTACATGGAACTCAAATTTCGGTGTCTATCAATGAAATTTTATTGGAACATAACATACCTGTTTTTTACATAATGCCGTCACCACAGCAAAGTTGAATAGCTGCAATAGAGGCTGTGTGGACCTCAAAGCTGAAATGATTTACTATCAGTCCCATTAAAGAAAACATTTGCTGACCTATGATGCACAGACTGTCCATCTACTGGTGTTCTAAACCACAGATGTGTCTAACGGAACAGACTGACTTCAAATGACCTCGATATTTTATTAATGAAGACTAAATGTCAGTGTTAAAACAAAGGGGACAAATTCAATGGGTTTTATCCAGCCAGCCATTCAATCCATCAACAGGGTTTACTGAGTGTAGTGTCAAGCACTGGAGATACAAAATGAACAAGTGAGGCATGGCTCTTACTTCTCATGGAATTTTAATTCTTATGAAATAGAAAAACAAGACAAATAACCAAGATTATACAATCCGTGATAAATGCTCTGAAGGAAATAAACATAATGCTGTGATACAGAACAAAAAGGAGAATACTCTTGCAGTCAGGTAAGGTGCTCTGAGGAGGCACAAGGAGTCAGCTATGGAGGGAGGAAGCAGTGTGGAGAAAGCAGACAATCGATTGTTCGTAGATTCCCACAGACAGAGGACCAGGCGAAGACGGAAAAACCTATACATTGTGAGTAGCCTATACTTGGACTGCTTTTCCTGATAAATTTTCCAGTGGTATTTCTATAACAAGTATACAAAGTATAATTATATCATAGGTCCAAATGGTGCAGGAACAAAATTCAAATTAAAAACAAAAACAAAACAACACTGTACAATTACCTAATTACCCAAGGGATGGGGACGTTTCCAGAAAGTCATTTCTGCTTATCAGGTATATACAGTAACAGTTATTTCTTTTTCTTTTTTCTTTTTAATAGGGGGAAACATTCACCCAATCTAAGTTTTACAGAATATTGGCAAATGCAAATATGCCAACAGAAGTATACGTAAGGCACTGCTTAAAATAAAAGTAGGCTTTTTCCTACTTTTGTATTCTCTGAACACATTATAACAATTAGATATCAAAAATGATCATAAAAGGATAAATAGTACTAGAAACAGGAAAATGTTTTTTGGTTGTAATTCATATATAGCTAATGCGGCATAGCAGACCAGGTGAAGCTTGACAGATGATAAACTATGAATTTTGGGAAGGGGCTGGCATTATTTGGTTCTTCATCAGTTTCTTTCATGGCAAATATCAACGCAACTATTTTAAACACAACCTGCCATTCTGTAGGTTGGCTATGCAGTTTGTTCCACGTCTTAAGATAATTCTTTCATTATCTTGTTTCTAGAGTACAAATAACTTTCTACTTGCAATTTAAGCAGTTTGAAGCAGCACAAAATAAACTGTTCAGTAATCTTTTAGATATTTATAAAATAATTATGCAATTCTAGTTTATTTCTCCTTACAAAAAAATAATAAAACATGATTTTTAACTATTTAAAAAGCCAGACACAGGTCTATCTAAGTGTAAGGTACAATTCACTGTAATGATTCATAGTGTCTCTAATAGAAAGATTCAGCAGTTCTCAATCGAGACCTTTATTTCTTCTCTGAATAAATGATGCCTGAAATTTTTATTCTTGTTCTAATGGAATTTCAATGGCCTTCACTGCAAATCTACTGGAAATTTTTGCATATTAAGTGGAAAAAATTAAATGATGTTAACCACATTTTAATGTGATTAAGGCTGACAGGGTCATTATTTCTGCTAATCACTCAGTTTAAAAAGCTCAAACAAAACTTTATAACAGACAAGGTTTTTAATTTTATGTATATCTTGTTGAAATAAAAAAAAAAAAACTGTAGGAAAAAAATGAAGGGAAAGAACCATACTACAGTCCTTGACAAAAACCAATGAGTAGTTCCTACAATTTGCAGATGGGTTTCATTATACATAATCTAGTGATGTAAAAACAAAAATGCAAAACAATCTTATACTGCACATGCTCCTCTGGTTTCTTTCCTTTTAAACACGAAGAGGGTTAGAAAATGCACTTTGTAGAATTTTGAGTTCTGTGTTTCCTATTTGCTGCTAACTGGAAACAAATACAATTTTTTCTTTAGATCTTATAACAAACTAAAAACAGAGTTAATGTGTAATACTGCCTCAAACAATTCTCTAATGTTCTATTTTTTAGATTAATCTATGCCATACTACTATGACTATTTCAAATAGATCAGGATAAACTAAAAATATTCACTGATAAAAATCTCCAAAAAGAGATTTTAATGATCAGTAGTCCTAACAGATATTATTTGTCTCTTCTGTTCTCTGGGAAGAAATATCCTTTGCTCATTGGTCATTCCACACTAGAGGCTCAGTACCAAATTAATTCTTTAATACTGCAGGTGTATCTGATATAATTCTGGTGTTCCATGTGCAAAGAATGGTTTTCAAAAGTAAAACATTATAATGGTTTTGAGCAAAAATGAATAGACACCTAGGATTTTCTCAAATTTCCTGAGCATTTCAGTATTTTCCAGAAAGAACAAAAATTAAGTGAGGTACCTAACATATATGACTATATAAGAATGAATCAGATACCTCCCTGCCTTTTTCTGCTGGCTGTCAATTGCTTTACCATTACTGGTTGTTAAAAATTCTTTATCTTTCACTCCTAAAATGACCAATTCTAAAAACGATCTGAGGGCTGTAATTCATTTTGACATATGACAGTAATATGACTATTCCTAATCTAGTAGTTACACAGTTTTAACAGAAACAAAATTAATCAGCTTTAAGAAAAATACGACGAGCAAATTATTTTTGAAAAGAAATACACACCTGAAGTTCAGACAGTCTAATTCATCTTGATTCACCCCAATCTAGTAAGCTAAAACCAAATTCATAAACTAAAAACAAAACATCTCATACATAAAAAGACTAAGTAAATACATTTTGCATTGTAGTTTTCTAAAGAAGTATGAAACTATGATCATTGCAAATAATAGTCAAAGCAACAATTATAAGCAGTACCTTTATCTACAAACTGAACATCCTTTTTATGATAAATTACTCAATTGCATGCAAATAGAGAAATGAGTTTACCTCACTGATCACAATCTAAGCAGCTAACAAAAGCAGAGCACCTGTCCATAAACAAGTCCTTTGAAATGCAATTTAGTGCTAAAGTTTGAGAAATTGCTATTCTGTTATCATATTAAAAAATCGTAGCCAAATTATTTTTCAGCAAGAAATTCAGGCTCTTAGAAAAGAAAGTGTTAGCATCTGTAGTAGATTACATAAATATCAAGAAAAGAAGTCAATATTAATGCTGCATTGTGCCGTAATCTTTGACGTCTGTAAAAAGAATAAATATTGCTGAACTTTTTTTTTTTTTTTTTTTTTAGTGTGATGCTATGCACTGGTGCATCAACTAATAACCCTCCAGAATTTCTGTCCTCATCTAAAAAGAGTCCCTGCTGAATGTTCTAATGCATCTTATTGTGAATCTTCAGCAAATAAAACTTCATGTATGAGCTCATGATGTGCTTTGCTGCCGGAAAGTCACAGACTCTGTGGGAAGCTCTTTATCTTCCCAGCAGTCAGTTCTCTGAGAACATCAGTGCAGCTACTGTAGTTACCTGTAGATTACTTGTATTTTCTCACATCTGTGTCCAGCAATCTAAACCATGATGATAAAGGGTCATTAGGTTTTGAGTGAGGAAGGGGATGGACTAGACAATTTGCTCTGATAAGCTCCTTGTTGGGAGCTCCAGTTTAGAATGTGAAATGTCGGATATGTACAGTTTTATACTGAAAAGGAAAAAAAAGGAAAAATATTTTACTTTCTTGCATGAACAATTAAAAATGATGTAGTTTACTGTCTCACTATAGTCTACTGATTCACATTTTATTTGAGTGCTTTATAATTAAAAGTATTTAAGAAAAATAATTTTCTGCTTGTAAAATGGACGTCCACGCTCTATTAGCCACAAAGAATTCAGGTACAATTACTAAGATAACTGCTGTTTGTGGCACAGCAAAGCAATTTCCCACAGTGGGACTTACAGTTCAATTTACCAGTTGGGCAAATATTTTGTGCTCTGTAGTGGCCTAGAGAGTTAAAAGCTATGGGTAACATTCGAGCAGTGTTATACTTGGAGAAAAGTTTCTTCAATCCAAATGGATGGTTTAGATTTCAAAGTAAAGATAGTATCCGAAAAACACTGTCCCAAATTAGTATTATAAATTGTATAACTAACACAAAATACAGTAGTCACAGAAACTCTGACTGACCTCTTGACCTCCACAAAACAGAGACCCAGAATTTAGAATTCATTAATGTTATTTTATTTTCATATTTGTGTTAGATCCTAAATCATTATGATACTTAATCACATTTTCTAAGTAATCAGCTGAGAGAATATGCTATATTCTCTTGATTAGATTATAGCACAGGAATACTAATTACTTAATTTCAAATGGTTTAGAATAACTGTGTCAGATAACAGAAATACAAAAAAGAAAATACTGGATTTTTTTAGGCGAGTATCCTCCAGATACTATACACCATAAACATAAGATGAAAAGGAGAACTGCTTCAGTTAGTGAAAAACAGAGGGCTTTAAAAAATGATCTCTAAATTTAAATTCAACATTTACTGCTTTATTTAGGTATGCTTATTCTAGTGTAATAGTATGTCTTTTCAAAATATCTACGTACCTTCACACAAAAGAAAATCTTAAGAGTAAATAATGAATCTACGTACCTTCACACAAAAGAAAATCTTAAAATTAAATAGTGACTGGAACAAATAAAAGACTGCCCTGCCTGCCTCAAAGAACTATATTAAAATAACTAAAATATGTGAATAAAGTATACAATATTTTAAAATGAAACATCAAGCATGATTTAGGTTTTTGGAAATAGCTTTAAAATGGTATTCATTTAAACTGTTTGAAGGCTTTCCAATGTCACTGGAGAGGAAAAATAAAAATACTTATTTTCAAAGTTGTTTGTTAGCACTCGACATAAGCAAGCAATATTTTCCAACAGATTAAAGATAAAGTGAGTATTTAAAAACTCCTATTTCTCCTTTCAAATACGTGAACTGTCTAATATGAAAGTCTGTATAATGGAAGATACGTCACTATTATCAATGCGGAGACATTTCTTAAAATAAAAATTATCGTAAAATATAACATTTTGGTAACTAACATTAAGATCCCAAGGGAATATGAGAACACAAATCCATAATAATTATTCATACACCAAGCCACTGTAAACCTACATCATTTTTGAAGACCTGAATGTGTCAAGAACTTTGACAATTATGACTGGAGCCAGGAAACTGTAGCGGTGCAGAATTTCTTATGAATTTCTCCAGTTACTTTTTATAAATGCTGTCTTGGATGACAGCTTAATGTGTACCACATGCAATATTTATTCTTCTTCAGTGTCAGACTGTCTAGCCATCCAAGGGAATACAAAGAATGTCACTTATTAGGATAAAAGCACAAGGAAGGTAATCAAGGACATATGTAACATCAGCCAATCATGCCCTATTTCAACATCCTATTCCATTCATAACAGTTCAACAATTATTTGCTTACTGATAACTTGCTTTCAGGCTGTTTGTGTTCACCATAATGGTGGTTTGCATTTATTTTGCTCTTTAGAATTGGACACTTGCTGTGCCATACGTGTTTGTCAAAACTTTATATCTTCTGTCAGAAATGGCTTAGAATATAAAATAATTTCTATTTGTCGAAATTAGTAATACAATAATCAGTAATCCTTGATGTCAAGAGGGCACTGAAATAACTATGAAACAGCCAAATGCATAACTGCTAAATATTAAAAAGCAAAAAGCAAAAAAAAAAACCTTAAGTGATACATAGTAAGAAAGTAGGTATTATTATATAAGCACATTCATATACATTCCCCTGCTGCTTAAGGCATTATTTTTTTTTCTTTTGTTTCAGTTTTTTAAGATTATGAAGTTAACAGAAATTTCTAATTTAATCTGGCAGTCTTTAAACTATATATCCCAAGTGTCTAAGAAATAACAAGTTATATTAAAGCTTGTACTTGGCCACTATAAATATTTTACCTAATAACAGATTTATAATAGTGCCCCATCACATACCATATCAATAACTATGTAATTATAAAAACATAGTTATTTAATCATACTTAGTGAAAAACTTTAACAAGTCATGACTTTACCAACATTTTCTAGTAACATTTAAAAGTATCAAGAGTACTAATTTCAAAAGATCCAGAAACTAAGATGTTTACCTCCAAATACAGGAAAAGAAACAAAAGATTGATATTCTTCATGTTCTCTCTCTTGGTCTTTTTTTTTCTCTCTGTCTCTATCACAGATTGGGCCTGGGCTGAGTAAGTCTAAGGAAGTTAGACTTGCAAAATATTTCATATAATTCTATATCATTTCTCAAAATAAGACATGAGGAAAAAAAATTTAAAAAACAGAAGCATTATCACAGATTTTTCTTTTCCAATCTACAAGGATTTCCCAAGTCATGAACTTGTAACTATGAATCACTTATGTATTAAATAATTCTTTTTAGTTATATGGTACTACAGCACAGCTGCTTATTTTACTGATAAAAGTAAGTATATAGGGCTGGGGTTGAAAATCTATTTGGAAAAGGTTGGAAAGGAAGAAGGCTCAGTCTTGATTAATGAAAAAGGAAACTTAAGTACTGCAGTCCTGTTCACAGGTCTATGAAACAGTAAATTTTAATTACATTGCTTTAAATAAGCAGGACTCAGGTTACATAAGAGAATTTATTATGGAAGTGCAACTGCCAGGCACTAACCAATTAACTATCAACCTATGTGTATGCACATTCATATTTCTTTCTCACAAAATTAAGAAAATTAAATAAAATTAATTTCAAGTCAAATGGATGTATTTTTGCCAAAGAATAATTTCATTTAATATAGGTAAGATATTTTGTTTAATAATCATAACTATGTAAGAAAAGCATTATTCTCTATGACAGGCAAGGGAGGGTTTATGAGGAAACCAACCAAACTACCTTGAGTCATGCTTACACAAAACATTCACAATTATATTTGCTCTCCAGCAGGTATGAGTTTCTGTATAATTTTCACTGGATATAAACACAGAAAACTCTTCTACATTCTTTTTTGATGCACTAAAATCATGCTATAAATGCAATAAAGTGTTTTAGTCCACAAGTTTGAACTACACAAGTCTGAGCTACAAGAAATTTTAAAAAAAATTTTTGAGATTTTTTTCTCTAGAATATGTGCGTTCACCAGAGACACAGAAAGCAAGAGATCACCCCCCTACCCCGTCCCCATTCTCCTCTTGAGTTTTGGGCACGCATGCACATGTGCCCAGTGTGAATATTAAGCCACCAGGTCCGGGACTTGAACCATGGTCGACTACGTGGGAGTCCAGAGATGCAACCATTAACTATCTGCTGGTCTCCAAAATTTCAAAATACTTAATCAGGCCTTGTACTTTACATCTCTGAGCCTTCAGGTAATTTTTAGCAAATGGGTGGAAACTGGGTGTCAGTACGTGGTGGGGTGGTTAAGGTGCTGGACCATACATAGCTGACCATGGCTTGAGTCCTGGACCCATCGGCTTAAAAATCCTGTGAGCATGTGTGCCCAAAATCCCAGGAGGAGAACGTAAGAGAAAGAACTGTGGAGTGGCCATCCCCCTTGGGGAGTGATTTCTTACTTTCCCTCTCTGTCTCTCTCCAGTGAGCACATGTGCCTGATGGCAAAGCCTTAAAAAAAAAAAAAAGGTAGAAATTTATGTTTGAAAGTTGTTGGGGGATTAAATCAAATGATGGAGGACATGTGTCAAGTCCCAAACAAGGTTCAGCATATAATAAATTTTCAGCAAATGGTAGTCACTTTTTGCCTAAGACTTGTGTGTGTGTGTGTGTGTGTGTGTGTGTGTGTGTATAAGCAAATATTAGGTAGTCAGGAAAGTTAGGACATATTTTTCTTTGTTTTCTATGCAAAAATATATCATGACTTTCTTGAGGGACCAATGTATGAAATGCTCCTTTTATTATATTGTTAAGTACTAATATAGTACTTAAGCAGAACATTACACACATCACCCCTTTGTACTTCATCTAATAAAGGAGATATATTTACACTCATACATACTTCCTTACTCCCCAAATATTAGGTTGTCTGAAAAGCCATGATGTATTTTTCTATATTTTTCTGTGAAGAAATGTGTCATGACTTTTCCGATGACCCAACAGTACTCAAAAATAAATAGAAGGCCTAATGGCTCACATGTAGCACCACAATTCAGGAGGCTGAAGGCCACATGGGAAGCCAGGTTAGATTCCCAGGGCAACCTGTAGATGCCAGATGCAGTTATATGTACCTGTAAACCCAATGATTCAGAAGGCTGGGCAGGCCTGTAAGATGGCAAGATTCTATCAAAAATACCCTCCCTCGTGTGCCAGTAAGTAGAGTGGTGGGTAAGGCACTGGATCCCACATGGCTGACTCCATGATTTGTGTCCCAGACGCAGTGGCTTAAAAAGCATGCCAGGTACATGTGCCCACAATCCTGAGGGAATGAAGAAGGCACTGTGACATAGCTATCCCCCTGGGGGATGATTTCTCACTTTTCCATTCTGTCTTCTGTAAGCAAACACTCCCTATAGCAAGAAAAAAAAAAAAAAAAAGCAGAAAAAGCACAAAACCCCTAACAAATCGTACCTTGTCTCTCTCTCATAAAGAGAAGACTCTTTTATAGAAATTAATTTTCTATGTGGAAAATATATACATTATTTTACTATAGTTCCAAAAGAGAGTTATTAAATTTGGGAAATTGTTTTCAGAGGTAAGTTCATATATATGAAGATACAATTTTAGACCTAATTTTTCTTTTTGAGAGGTTTTTGCTATAGGGCATGTGTGCTCACCAGAAAGACAGAGAGAGACAGAGAGACAGAAAGCAAGATATCACCCCCCAGGGGAGATGGCCACGCCCCAATCCCTTCTCCTCCATTCTCCTCTCGGGATCTTGGGTACGCTAGCACACTCGCCCGACGTGAGTTTAAGCCACCGGGTCGGGGACTTGAACCGTGGTTGACTACATGGGAGTCCAGCGACATAGTCACTACACATACTGCTCGTCCTGAGACCCAATTTTTATATCACTCTCGTTTTCTAATTAAGTTATAGTAAGAGCCATCGTATTTTTTCACCAAAATTTTTTATAACAGTATATGCTTAAAAGTGGATGCTTAAGTATACACTAACATATATTGCTGTTGCCTCTGAACAACAATAAGGTAGTATACAAGGGATCCTCAAAAAGTTCACAGAAAATGCATATTATAAAAGAAATGCATGGATTTCAAAAATGTTTTGTACCAAAATAAACTTGTACTTGAATTCCACTGTTCCATGAAATGTTTGCAGTCCTCTCTCACAGTTAATAAAATTGTGAGACAGCCAGTGGTGCACAGTAGTGCACAGTAGGTTCTGGCAGCTTGAAAAACACCTCAGGCAAATTTGCATGCATGTCCAAAGTTCCAAAAAGAGAAATGGAGGAGAAGGGGCTGCAGTACGACCACCCTCCATGGCGGTGCTTTCTCTTTCTTTCTCTGTCTCTCTCTAGTGAGTACATGTGCTCCCTTGCAAATCTAAAAAGGAGAGAGAGAGAGATCATTTCTTCCCTCTTGTTAACTAAAACTCTAGGCACTTGATGGAGATACAATTTTGAGAATGGGAATATGGGATATGGGAGGGAATGAGAGTAGAGAAAAGGTCAGGTCTTATCTCCTACCCAGTCCAGAAAAGTTATTGTTAAATTGGATGACTGCTATCTTGGGAATGCCCTATATGGTCCCATGGTTAGGAAATGGGACCTACAACAACAAGCCTACATGTGTGAGTTGAGAACATACCAGGTATTTGAAAGAACATCAATCCTGAAATCTAATTCAGTAAAGCCATAAAATCCAATCACTGCAAAGAAACCTTAGAGATGATCTCTTGAATTATTACTAACTTGAACTGCCTCCACTCCAAAACACACATTCAAAAAATAAACTGAGATGGGAGATCACAATGAAACTATTTTAAAAGACTTCGTAAAGAACACTCCATTTAAAAAAATTATGCTACTATAATAATTCAAAAATGATTTACTATTATATTGTAAAGCAAAGGGTGACCACATAATCCTCTGAACTGCAAATGGTGAAGTTAAAGAGACCAATGTGACAGAGAAAGGAAGTGAAGTCATATAAAAGATGACAGTGATGGGCCATCTGTTGGCATGTTGGTTAAGAAGACTGGATCCCAAATGGCTGGCTATGCAGTTCGAATTCCAGATCTTGCAGCTTGAAACTCATGCCAGGCAAGTATTTGTGCATGCCCCAAATTATAGGAGAATGAAGGAGAAAAGATAGTGGCATGGCCATTCCCCTTGAAGGGTGCTTTCCTCACTTTCCCTCTCCCTATGTTGAGTGCATGTGTCCTATAGCAAATTAAAATTTAAAAATAAAAATTACAGTGATATAATAGGAGACTCACTAGTGTACGTGCGTGTGTGTGTATGTATGAATGATACATTTTTATTCAGTCCATATAAAGGAAAGAAAAAGCAAGGGGGTGTATCCAGAAGATGCATTTAGTAGGCCAAACAAGCCCTTTATTATTGAATTTTGAGTGATTAAAATGATATTTGGGAAATACTGTCTATATAGAACACATTTTATGTGAACAATCTTAATGAAGTTTAATCTACATAAAAGGTTCAGGAATCTATCCAAGGTCAAAGAGCTAGTTAGCAGCATGGAATAACCACAACAGCAGTATTTCAAATTCTAAAGTAGTATTTTTAATACGTCACACTTCCTGGTAACATCTTGTCCCTTATTTGCAAGTAATTCATATGGTCAACATTCAGAATTTATCTTCCTTAGAGAAACAATGTTCTTAATGGTCCCCAGCATTTTGGTCTATACTTCAAAAGATTATTTAACTTGGGACCAGCAGCAGTTGGCGTAATGGCTATGTCGCTGGACTCCCATGTAGTCCACCGTGGTTCGAGTCCCAGACCCGGTGGCTTAAACTCACACTGGGCGCATGTGCATGCGTGTCCAAGATCCCGAGAGGAGAATGGAAGAGAAGAGATTGCAGTGTGGCCATCCCCCCTGAGGGGTTATTTCTCACTGTGTCTCTCTCTCTCTGTGTCTCTGTCTTTCTGGTGAGCACACATGCTCTATAGTAAAAACCTCTCACCAAAAAAAAAAAAAAAAAGACTATTTAACTCGTCATGCAGCTGAAAAGTAACATTAACTCCAAGGGCAGATCTTGTGCCTGGGAAATACATAGCACAAGAGAAAAGGGCAGAGAAAACAATATTTTTCTGTCCTATACATGCAGGAGATACTGGGCAAAAGGCTGAAATTGCCCAAATTAGCTTTCTTCTGGAAAAACATGTTATTCAGATCCTACACATTGCCTTGAAACTCCATCCTAAACCCTTCAGGAGGCCCTGCCCTATTATCTCCTACTCCCAAGAGTCCTAAGATTTCTGAGCTTCAGAATTCTCCTTTCCCTCTAGCAATAATTAGTCAAAGCTTCACACTATGAGTGTAGCTCATCCCAACAATTTTGGAAACAAAATCTGACTCAGAAGTCCTTAACCTCTAGAGCGCAGATTTGTAAGATTTTGTGTACATGAATCATTTTTGATTTAAAGAATACTGTATGGCTATAAACCAAACTTTGTCTTTCATTTCCTAAATCATAGATGTCTGTGCATGTTTAGGGAATACATGTTTTAATTTTGCATTAATGAATTGTAGGGAATATTTAGTTTAGTTTAGTTTAGTTTAGTTTTACTATAGGATACATCGCCAGAGAAAGTGAGAAAGCAACCCCCCACCCCCACCCCCGGGGTGGGAGGGATGACCACACCACAATCCCTTCTCTGCCATTCTCCTCTTGGAATCTTGAGCACACAAGTGAACATGCCTGGCCTGATTCTCACACCACTGGGTCTGAGACTTGAAGTGCGGGTCAATTATGTGGGAATCCAGTGCCTTAACCTTTATGTCACCTGTTGGTTCCAATACTTTTTAAAAATACTTAAACCTTTTCCTTCTCTAGATGCCAAAAACTTTTTGTAAAACCTTTCTTATTGATGAGGAGTGAAATTCTTCTGCTACTTTTAGAAAGATAAAAGTCCTGACATATATGATAAATTAGATATAACTCATAAATTAGGAAGTCAGCAGCTGGTACTAATGAAGATTACAACTGACATGCCCAAATGTGTCACCTTCTTAAATTTGGTGAACCATCTTACAAATAGAACCAACAGTCATAAACAGCACTGGGCAAAATGAAAACAGGCTAGCAGAAATTCCTAGTGTGCATATATGAGTCTGTAACATTATGTTCATATAAAAAGGTGTGCTTTCTTCTATAATTATCTTTTTCATAATATGAAATCAGAAGCACTAATACCTTTAGATAAAAAAATAAAGTTGCTGAAATGGTGTCCAAATCACTTAATGAAAATCAGACAGAAATTTACAAGTAGGGAACCAGCAGTTAGCGTAATGGCTATGTCGCTGGACTCCCACATAGTCGACCGCGGTTCATGTCCCGGACCCGGTGGCTTAAAACTCACGCTGGGCGCATGTGCGTGCGTGCCCAAGATCCCAAGAGGAGAATGGAGGAGAAGGGATTGCGGCGTGACCATCCCCCCTGGGGGGTAATTTCTCGCTTTCTGTCTCTATGTCTCTCTCTGTCTGTCTGGCGAGCGCACGCGCCCTACAATGAAAATCTCTCAAAAAAAAAAAAAAGGAAATTTACAAGTATTACTATACATAGAAATATATTCAAATATAAAAGTATATTTGGAAAAAGAGATTCCTGAATGGGCAACTGTTTTTCCCCAACTCTGTCTGTTTCTTTCAGCTTTCCATCTTTTATAACAAAAGTTCATTTTTCTCTGTGTATGTATGTGTGTGTATTTAAAGTTTCACTTTTTCTTCTTTCATGAGCAGGAGAAAGAGAAGCAAGCATCCTCAAGAAGGTCTCACGTCCTTTTTGCAGTTTTCCCGTCCCTCCAGCGTTTTGGCAGGCCAGGATCATAAGCGGATATTTATACAAGTCACCCTCGGAACTGAACTCAATCTTTCTTATGGCTTCCAGCACTGCAGAGCATCACATCACTGCTGTGCCACCATGGCTAGGCCTGGTATACTCTTTGAAATTCTCAAGATTCTGATCAGAGTAAGAAATGATCAATTCCACAAAATTCATAACCAAAAATTATTTGAAACTCTAATTCATAGTGTATATGATACAATTTCCAAGCTATAATATAATACAAATTAAAAAGCAAGTGACTGTGAATTAACCTGCTAGCAGAAATAAGAAATTGGAAAATGGAGTCTTAAAAACATTTTCTTTTTAAATTCACTTACAACTTTATCCAGTGAAATTAAGAATACTTGGTATGGGAATTCACAGATTTAATCAATTGTGCATTTATTTAAAATAAAACGATTCAATTTAGACTTTCAGAATACCCTGCCCTGGGGACCAGCAGTTGGTGTAATGGCTGTGTCGCTGGATTCCTGAGTGGTCCACCGTGGTTTAAACTCACACAGGGTGTGTGCGTGCGTGCCCAAGATCCCGAGAGGAGAACGGAGGAGAAGGAATTGCTGTGTGACCATCCCCCTGGGGTGTGATTTCTTGCTTTCAGTCTCTCTGTCTTTCTGGCAAGCTCAGGCCCCCTATAGCAAAAACCTCTCAAAAAAAAAAAAAAAAAAAAAAAAAAAAAAAAAACCCTGACCTACCCCCATTGCACTGTCCTATAGGTCAAAAGAGAAAAACGAGTACTAGTCCTCAATAAAGGTATCACCCTAAAATGGATGTTAGTCTGTAAAAACCCTTACAAATAACATTTAATATAGCTAAAACAAACTGATGCTATGATTTCAAGTAGAAATACACTCATGATAAACAATGCATATTTCATAGCCTTCAAAATATTATGTACTTTAACATCCTCCAAAACCATATGCACCACTGTTCTATTTGTCTTCTCTTGTGAGCACACATGCCCTATAGCAAAATTTAAAATAATAATAATAATAATAAATAAAATTAAATAAATAATTTTTAAAATCTTATATATGTGAATCTTGCTCTATACAGTAGGACATGTTCCTCAAAACAGTTGATATAAATAAACCTAAGTTCACATCTACTTGGAAAAACTTCTGAACTAAAATAATTTATTTAAGGATAATTAATCAGTTCCATTGTATGTTTTAAGCAAATAATTTTATACACTGTGATTTTCCCAAAGCACACATCTGTTAAATTTCTAGCTTAAAAGAATAATTTCATCAGAAACTAATGACCTCTTACAATAGTTTAAAGAAATAGTTTTATAATTTATAGATGTGCAAGATCTTCAAAAAGTTCATGGGAAGTGCTTACCATGAAATAAATATGTGGGCCAGCTGGTGACATGGCAGTTAAGGTGCTAGATCCCACATGGCCATGTATGTGGTTCCAGTCTCAGACACTGTAGCTTGAAAAATATGCTGGGTGCATGTGCATGCACACCCAAAATCCTGACAGGAGAGAGAAATGAGGGAGAAGGGATTTCAGCCATTTCCCATTGGGAGAGAGTAATTTCTCACGTTCCCTTTCTCTTTTTCTCTGTCTGTCTTCTCTCGGTGAGCACATATGCCCTCTGGCAAAAACTTAAAAAAAAGAATAGAGAGGGAAAAAAACTATGCATGTTATTTCAGTATTTTTTTGCACAAAAATAAATTTATATTTTAATTCTATTTTCATACAAAGTCCTAGAAGTCCCTTCATATATGTATGTGTGTACATACATACACATAGACGTGCACAAAGATACAAAACTATACGTCAAAAATAAATACATCCCAGGACAAGCAGATGGCATAATGGTTACATCATTGGACTCTCAGAAAGTTGACCATGGTTTAAGTCCCAGATTGGAGACTTAAAACTCATGACAGACGCATTTGCATGCGCACCCAAAATCCTGAGAGGAGGACAGAGGAGAAGGGACTGCTGTGTGGCCATCCCCTGGGGGTCGATTTCTCACTTTCTGTCTCTCTGTCTCTGTCTCTCTGTCTCTGTCTCTCTGTCTCTGTCTCTCCGAGAGCACACATGCCCTATGGCAAAAGTCTCTCAAAAATAAAAATAATAATAATAATAATAATACATTCCTTCCACATACATAGTTGCTGAGATCCAGAAGCAATAAATCTTACAGGGAGTTCAAAAAGTAGAGAAAATGTTAAATTTCTTTATTCCATGCTTTGCCCCCTAACCAAATATACAAAATACAGTATCCCCTATTGTTATATATAACTTAAGAGTGAAACTAACAAAATCATGCAAAAGACAAAACCAAAAAGGGAAGAATACTGAACCATGATATAGTAAGAACTAATAAAACTTTTTTCCATTTAATTTAGTAAACTTGACACCTGCCCTTGATAAACAGCTTAAAATACTTTTCTACCTATCTTGAATCATCATTCAATTAAATGATTCATACAATAGCACCCAAAAGGTACCGTCAAGTGACTACAAGCCCACCAGGGTGTGTGCAAATATGTGTATATTATGCACACATACATGCAAACACACACATATAGCCTGCATGTCTTAAATTTTACTTATATTTTCCAGTTGAACATGATATGTAGTGTAATAAATAATAAAATATAATTATCCTTTATCAACAGTTTTAAGAAAAGTGAGGACAAGAGAACACAAATCTCAAATGTAATTAGTAGCTCTTGAGTGTACAAAATATCTAAAATTAGTTTGTTCTACTGATTTCATAATTGGATGGCATGCACTAGTAACAGAGCAGAAAAGGCACAAAGATTGAAATTTAAACCTCTAATTAAGCAATGGTGTGACAGTTCTAATGTCCTGTACCTGCTTGACACGATGACTCAGTAGGCAATCTCAAAGGAAAATTAATGCTGCATATATCAATAGTACAATCTTAGTTATAACACCTGATAACGTTTAGAAAATGAAAGCCTCAATGTTCAAAAATCATTAGAACCAAAAATAATACAAACTTCTATACAGTTTTATTTATTTAAGAAACAGTACTTTGTAATTAAAAATAAAAAAGGTTTCTGTGGATTCCCATACAACATCTTGCTTTCTGTCATCTGATCATAACACAACTGCAACCACCCCAGCTGCCACGTCAGCTTCTCTTCAGGAGTAAGGTCTTAATCATAAACCAAAGAAATGACTAATTCAGCATTGTTAAAACTAGAGAGTAGACGCCTGGAGCCAGTCCAGTTGTCACATCTTTCAAAAGGTCAATATTCAGTAACACAACAGACTTATCTTTCAAAATGCTTGCTTCTTTTCTTTAGGATTGAAAAAAAAAAAAAAAACACATTACCACTTAAATTTAAAGTTAACTTTAACTAGTAATTAAAATGTTCATTACTTCTGAAATGGTGACCCACTGAAAGAGTGGCCAAAGTCACGTATCCCTCCCTTCTCTCTCCTGACTATTTAAAATAATTTTCTAGATCTGAAAGACTCATGAAAATATTTATTACTGCTTCCTACATCCTTCTTAATCTACTACAGTAACATTATATGTTAACCCTAAAGAAAAAAAAATACTTAAAACACACACACACACACACACACACACACACACACACAAAACTTTTCCTTTTGCTAAAGGAGCAACTAATGCAAATGGAGCTTAGACATAAACATTACCAAAAAGAGAGAGATGGTAACACAATTAAAATGAATTTTAACTATTTACATCTGCTTGCAGTGTTCTAAATGATGAAGACCTAGTGTCTGTATCCTTCATAATAAAAACGTATTCCACACTTTAATACAAAGGCTATGTTGCATAAACAGAGGATTTAAAGCTGCAGCACAGTGGCTGAATGAAAGGAAAATGGCAATCTTTCTGGCTCCAGTAGATGCCATTCCCTTATCACACAATGTTTCCCACTCATAAATACATGACAAATACTTCCTCAATCATTTTTTACGAGCAGGGATGCACAGGGGGTAGTCAATGGCTAGCTTGAGGGAAAATAGGAACAGCAGGCGGCAGAAACTGTACGGAAAATGGCTATGTGGTAAATTCTCTTCTGGAACATCACTCGGTTACCCAGTCTTTGATCTTTCAGCTACAATTACACTAACTTCCACAAGATCTGGATACCCCACCTCACCCCCCCAAAAAAACACACACACAACCTCAAACCAGATCATTAGTTATACATAAAACCTACAAAAAATTTGGTTTTATAAAATGGATCATTCATACCTCTACACTGTTAAAAATTAAAATTTGCTATTTAGACAAGAGTTTACTTTCAATTGGCTATAACCATATCATCATCACAACTGGTCTCAAAAAACATGGGGTGTCTGGCGACAGCTAAATCACAGACTGGCGTCTCCAAAGCAGTCTGCCTACCATTAGGGTCTGGGAAATGGTATTTACTATACAATTAGAGCCAGGGAGTTCTACCTGTAATCATCCAAATACAGGTGTGAGAAGTCCCTTTGGGCAAGGAAACTGACTCATCCCTTTTCATGTAAACTTTGATGTCTGTATTGTTTCATGGAGTCTCAGGAAACCTCACCATTCATACTGCAATGAGATTTATTAACAGAGGTCAAGTAATAAATTTTAAAATTCCTTCCCAAAGGTAATAATTTTTAACACATTAATCATCAAATTTATAAGAATTTAAAACAAGACAGAACTGATTAAAGTTAATTATGCTGGAGGATACTGACCAGTCTGAACTAAATTTTTATGTTAAATTTATGCTTTCTAGAACATTACCAATAGATGCTAAATTCAGCTTTCTATCAGGAACACAAAATGTCTTATAGTAATATCAACAGGGCATTTTTAGTTGCAGTAATTTCACAGAATTTATTCTAATGATTTATTGGAGTTAACCATCTGACATTAATTATTGTTTTGGCTTCCAGTCTATGAATGTTTATTTTTCAGTTTAAAGCCTTCTCACTCTTTGATATCATATGGAAATGAGAATTTTTAATGGAAAATTGAAACCATGTGCATCTAAGTACTTAATGAAGTACAGGGAAAAACCAACAATATATTTTAGGAGAATCCAGATATTTTGCTTCGAATAGGTTTGATTTGTTTGCATGACTCAATAGTATAAAATACTGAGAGTCCAATGAGGCAAGTGAATGTGAGTGCCATGCCAAACGCATACATGCCCACAGAATAGGAATATGTGAGTTTTTAAAGTTAATGAATGAAAACAAATCTTACACATTTTGGTTACATGTCAAAAAAGACAGTATAAAAATTCATAGATTTAAACTATTTGGAACAGGTACCTAGCCTTTTTTTCCATCCACAGCTTTCTTTCTTTATTTCTTAAAGCATTCTTCCTTGGATTTAAAAATTTATTCCCAGCTACAACCACAACTGGGTATTTTAAAGTCACATTGACACAGGCAGAAATTTCTAGTTTAAAAAGTTTTACTCTCCATCTACCTAGTTATTCTCTTTTTGTAAAAGAAATAAACCATAATGTCCAATAAGCTTAAATTTGATAAGTAAATATGCATGATCCAATATTGCCTAATTTAATTCAACATTTTTTTTTTTTTTTAAATTCTCTCAGTGTAAATCACCTAGGAAATGCATAGTTTTAAAGCAGTTGAAACAGGTGCTTGGCCTGAAGAAAGGTACGTGGCACCTTACCTGGGAAACTCAGCTCTGAGAGTAATCACGCGAAGTTTTCTCATTCATTTTAAACTTTTTAACAGTAAGAAGAACACTAAAATCTAACACAGGAGTAAGTATACATGTGTGTTTATACATGTAGATATATGTGTCTGATTTTATCTATGGAGAAAAACTTACCATTTGTTTTTCTTCCTAATGTAATCTTTTTCAGAAAGATTAACCAGGTAGACCATTGGTTTTGAAGTCAAAAATAAGTGTTTATTCAAAACTTCAATCTAAAGCAGAAAATGGAGAAAGAATTCCTTTTAAAAGTTGAGTAAATATGGAGTAAAAGTGAATAATTTAAAAGTGAACTTTTTTAAAAAAGTAGGCAATTTTACAATTTTTGTTTCCAAAACATTAGTTGTTACAAATACCAAGAGTGGGGAAAAAATAACAAGCCTGAGAATAAGCAATCACTAACAAAAAAGAAATTTAAATAAATATGACAGTAGATATAAAATGACAACTCTAACTTGTTCTCTCAGAAATCAAAGCAAAGGCAGTAATAAATGGCATGATAGGTGTAACTCACCTCTTTGTCATTCCAATCATGATAGAAGCGAACAGGTTTCTTTTGATCTATAACCCAGGATTTGACTTTGCACATTATGTCCTAAACATAATTGAGAAAAAAGTAAATACAAGATGAATACTAAGGAGTCAGCTACTAAATATTTAATCTAAAAGTTTCAAACCTTGAAACTAAAAGTATTTTTTTCCACTGTAAGAGTTAAGCCACACAAAAAATTATTTTTAATATTTCATTAAAAAATACCAATGAAACATTTTGGCATTAAATTTTTAATATATAAAATGGAGGCTATTAGCCAAATTAGTAACAGGCTGAAAAATTTCAAGGCAATTCAATCACAACAAAGATAAAACACACGGAATTCACATTTCAAGATTACGTAGCAAAGCCACATGCAAAACTAACATATTAAGAAAGGGGGGGGGTGTATTAATCCAGAGAGGGACTAAATTATTTTTTTCCTTAAAAAGAAAAACAAACAAACAAAATAGAAAAAAATTGAGCCTATTATAGATAAGCTACCCCCAAAAATATTAAATCAACTGACCAAAGCCCCTTTACTCTGCATTAATTTTTTCCCAACACCTTCTCCCTGCCCACTTCTCCTACCTCCCCCCCAACCCCCCCACCCCACCCCAGACCTGCCAAAGCCTCCATTACACAATGGCAAGAGCCCTGCACTGGTGACCTCCAACCAGCTGCATTCACTTTCAGAACATCTCTCTCTGCTGGAAATCTAAAGGCCTTTTAGTTAGCAAGCTAGTGTGCATTCAGAAGGAGTAACTGCAGGAAGAGCCCAATGTGCTTTGTTTCTCTGGCCTTTCTTCACAGAAAGATTAATCATCTGTGAAATGGAAACGGCAAACAGCAAGTGACACAAACTGAACCCTTCAAGCCTTTCCTCATCAGTTTTGTGGTTCTGAATCTAAAAGCTGCGTGTGGCAAGGTTCTCCTTACAGGCAGGTGTTAATAAAAGGCTCTCAGGTCTGAAAGGTCAAACTTAGCTCTTCCAGAAGAAGTGCATTTGAGAGTCATCTGTGTGTGTGTGTGTGTGTGTGTGCACATGTGTGCGCACGCGCACGTCTTTTTTTTCTGGTTAAAGATAATTTATGGATGTTTTAAATATTCATGCCTCAAAATGTATCATGACACAATTACTAGTAGTAATTTCTTGGATTTTCATCAATACATTTTACTTTACCACAATCAGTTTTTCTCCTATAAATATCCACTTGTATAAATTACCTCAATATTTAGTATACCTTCCTTCCAAATCTTACTGTTACTAACAGGAAAAGTAAGGAAAAAGCCCTATACCCTTAGATCCTGATTTGGAACCCTCCAGGAAAAGGACTTCCCACAGATTTTAACAAGGAAGGGGCAAGCTGAAAACTTTTAATGAAATCTAACATGTTCTGCTTAAGAATAATCACTTTTACTCTTCTATAACTGAATTTCACTCATAAATGTTTAAAAGTGGCTAATGTAACACCATTTCCTACAAGGAGAAGATCAAAGTGCTATATTACAAATGCATTATGATTAAAAAAGCCCTGTGCAGCCTTGCTATTAACTGTTCTTTAAACCCTAAAAGGCTTCCCATAGATCTCACTTGGCACTGCATATACAACCTTTGACAAGTAATGTAGACCATTTTTATTCATTGCCTAAAATTGTAGGCAATTATGTGCGTCACACTGGCCACCTGCAAATTCTGAATGCCTGCTCCAGTTGTCAGTGCAAAAAACTAATGTCGGAGGGGATTAATCTAGGGGGAGAGAGTCCTCTTTAATGGCTCCAGCAGGTGAAATGGCCCAGCTGGTTACTATGATGAGTGGCCAGAAGAGCTTATGTAGAGACACGCAACAAGATTATACAAAAGGAGGAGAAAACAGTGGTACCACCTTATATTTGGTCCCATCAGTTTTTTCAATTAAAGAAAGGAAGGAAAAAAAAAAAAAGAAAAAGAAAACAGACGAAAGAAAGCCAAATCAAAAATAAGGAAGAAGATGAAATTTGAATCAAATAAAAAGTATAAAATACTTTTTTAACTATAAACATTTCTATAAAACCAAAGGGCCTCAATAACTGCTCCTCACTTAGTGAAGGAATTTCAGTATTTCTCTTTGGTTTTTAATGAACTAGATGAGTACTACAGACATAGAAAACTTTTCATGAAAGTGCCTTGTCATAAATTTTATTTTTTCTCTCACACCGAAATATTGAATTACAAATTTGGACCACTTAAATTTTGAATAAAGAAAATGAACTCATAATTAAAGCTCTCAAATAGTATATTCCTTAAGACCACATTCAAATCTTTTAGAAAAATTTGCCTAGTCTTTTAACAGTTTGAAATAAAATATTTTGTACTCAGTGCTCTCAATTATCCCCACAAAAGATTAACAACTATGAAAAGACTTACTAAAAGATGTCAGTAAAACAAACCAAAAATAGATTTCTCTGATATAGAATTATCTCAGTCAGTATATGGTATAGTTTCAATGTGCTCTTTTTCTAACATAAAGGATAATTTTGGTTTTTGCAAAAAAAAAAGAAATTAAAAGATTTTTCTTTTTTCGCATCAGAAAAACTTCTAAAGAGATGAAATAAAACATTTGGTTTATTTGGATATAATACTTAAAGATTTAAATGAATTTTTTCCTTATGTTTGCATGTATAACACATATATTAATAATAACAGAACTACAAAATTTTCCAGTCAATTAAAATTTTTAACTGAAAAAAATCTAATACACACTTCACCCTCGTTTAACAAGATAGATATAACAAAAACACAATACTTCAATTCTCAATGCATTTAGAAGCTACATTAGGATGTATTTCTTTATTATCATGATTCAGGAATACAGATGTAGGAGTATATTAGACTGTTCTAACAACTTTAACAAATTCCTCATTTTCAAAACAAATTTTATACATTATGGATTTACACAAGAATTCCTGGTATATGAGTAAACTAATCTGAGAAAAAACGGCCTTATGCTTAGATGGAGGAATGAATTCTGGGTCTGCCATTCATCAGGTCTGTGACCTGCTTCCCTGGTAATATGCAAGAGATGACAGCCTGCTCCTGGGGCTGTTGTGAAGATCAAAAGGGATAAAGCATATAACGTGTTCAGCACAGTTTTAGGCACAGAGTACTTTCTCAATAAACGTGAGTAGCTGCCATTGTTGTTATTGTTGGAAGATTAAATACATTGATCTAAAAAATGGTAATATATTTTTGTGGGTATACCTTTAAAGCACATATGTCTTCTCCATCTTTTATAATTATTCACTATGCCTTTTCTTCAATTTTTGAGTTACTAACAATATTGGCTTTCCTCATGAATCTCCTGTCAGGTTTCTAATTTTAACATCATACAAGAACTAGCCTTTGCTGAACAAATAACTTCTTTTTAACCACAACGAAACTTAGCTCAAACTCACCTTGAATCTCTCTTCTGCTCTGACTCTTCTTATAATAGCTTCATATTTAACTTTAAAACTGCTATTTTGATATTGTTGTTGTTAATTGCAACTGTGATGGAGTAAGACATGGAATAAGTATGAACTGCCTAAATCCCACAGCTAGTAAGTGGCTGAGCTGAGATTCAAATTCAGGTCTAATGGGGCCAGCAGGCGGCATGATGGCTAAGGGCACTGGACTCCCATATGGCTGACTGTGGTTTGAATCCCAGACCTGGTGCTTGCTTTCTCTTTCTCTCTCTCTGGTCAAATTAAAATAATTAATTAATTAATTAATTAAATTAAATAACTCTTTAAAAAAAGTTCAGGTCTAATGACTCAAAAGTTTATGTTTGGCCCAATCACTCTGGTCTACTTATCTTCCTTACTGCCCTTCTAACTTCTCTTTGTCTAGTCTACACATTTCCAAAGTTGTTATTTAAAGACCTCATTCTCATTCAGGTCACCAGTGAAAGTTAATATTTTATTATTTGGGTACAATATCTGATTAGCATTTACTCTACTATCCTAGACTACTTAATAGATTTCTCTATTTTGGGATCTTCAGTTCCCATAGCAAGAATTATTAACCTACAATCTATAAGTGAATTTCAAGGCTTTCCCAATACTCTGAAATTGTATGTAAAGTTCTGTGTTTATGTGCCTTTAAGAAAACAAGGCACATACCTTGCAAATGCTTTTCAAAGGGGTCCATGATCCAAAAAACCAAGAACTGTTTGTTAGTGACTCCATGGCAATACCCAAATGTCTCAACAACATGAAAGTACATATTTTAGGTTCATAGACTCCTACACCAAGGTTGAAATACTGATCCAAAACTTGCTTTAGCCAGACCCTACATTCGAGCTTCATCTTGATCAATACTGTGCTGAAGGGTCAGCAGGTGGCATAATGGTTAAGGCACTGGACTGCTATACAGCTGACCATAGTTCAAGTCCTGGACCCAGTAGCTTGAAGATCACACTGGGTGCATGTACGTGGGTGCCCAACATCCCACAAAGAGAATTAAGAAGGGAGTGTGGTGTGGTCACTCCCTAGGAGCATGATTTCTCACTTTTTCCCCTCTCACTGACTCTCTCCATTGAGTGCATATGCCCTATAACAAAAAATCTTACAAAACAAAACAAAACAAAACAAAACAAATTGTGCTAAATAAAAATTCTACCCATTATAATGCTTATCTAATAAAATTTCAGTTAAAATATAATAGAAATGTTGGAGATGTTGGAGGACATTATAAACTGAATATGTTGGGACCAGCAGATGGTGTAATGGTTACATCACTGAACTTCCACATGGCCAATCACAGTTCAAGTCCCAGATCCAGTGGCTTGAAATTCATGCTGGGGCATATGCACATGTGTGCCCAAAATCCCGAGAAGAAAGTGGAGGGGAAGGGATTGTGGAGAAGGGATTGTGGTATAGCCATCCCTCCTGGGAAGTGATTTCTCACGGTTTGTCTCTCTGGCAAGCACATGCGCCTTATAGCAAAAATCTCTCTTTAAAAAAAAAAAAAAAAACAGAAAAAAACTGAATTTGTCATTATTCTAAAAAAATTGCTTAAGGGTAAAATATATTAGAAGAGAAAAATATGTGACTTGTCCTACTATACATTATAACACATGAAAACACAGAAAATAGACTAGTGTGACAGTAGCGCAAGAAGAGAGGTACAGATTAGAAACAATATAAAAAGCCATTAATTGGAGATTTACTAATAAAATATGGGACATTCAAACAATAGAAAACTTTGTATTCATTAAGAAAAGATAGAGCTATATGTACAATTGCCAAGGGAAAATGTCCAAAATACACTTCCAAATGAAAAAAAGGCAGGTTCAAAACAATGAGAAAAGGTTAAGAACAAGAATTTTGGATCAAGCAGCCATGTGCAAACAGCAGGGCACTGCTGTGCAAGGTTGGGGTTACCTGGGAGACCCACATTTGGAATCCAGACCACCGAACAGGCTGGTTCACTGTAGTGTGTACCTGTAATCCTTGCTAACTGGAAGGCTGGGGGCAGAGAATAACAAACGGGAGACCCTTGCAACAATACCTATCTTTTTCTCTCCTACTTATACATGTATATTCTCCCTCATTTAAAAAAAAAGGGTGGGTTGGCAAGTGGCGTGGTGGTTGAAGTCACTGGACTCCCATATGCCCAATCATGGTTCGAGTCCTAGACCTGGTGGCTTGCTCTCTCACTTTCTCTTCTCTCTCTGATTAAACTGGAAAATAGTAATAACAATAATAACAAATAAAGTTAAATAAAAAATAATTCTTTAAAAAATTAAAAACAAACAAAAAAAACTGTCTTCCTCCTTCCCACATTAAAAACATATATATACAGAACATGGATTATGGCATCCAATGTGATCTCAAGTCCTGACTTTACCACTTTTTGGCTATGTACATTTGGGGAAATTATCTAGCCTCTGTATTTCTGTAAAATTGGGATAGTGCCATTTAAACATAAGGTAATTGTGAGAATTAAATGAGAGAACATATTTAAAAACAACTGGCACAGCTCCAAGCATATAGTAAATACTCAATAGGTAATAACACTTGTGTTAGAAGGTGTACTGCCATTTCCATTTGTGGTTTTGAAACTATATATAGCACATGTGGATAATATACTCAAATAATGAAACTGGATACATACCACATCAAATTGTTAGCAACAGAAATCTCTAGGTTAGATTCCAGACAGCTTTTCTGCCTTCTTCTTCTTTTTTTTTTTTCTTGGAGAGGTTTTTGCTATAGGGCGCGTGAGCTCGCCAGACAGACAGAGAGAGACAGAGAGATA